>NW_024396453.1:0-30808 GCF_016617805.1 Bactrocera tryoni
TTTCTCTGTTGTCAATGTGACTAAACTGGTTTTTAAATGAAGATAAAGAAACACACAATGAAAATAATAATAACTAAAAATTATACAGAAATTTAAATTTTTGTTTTTGTATTTCTATTGAAGCGAAATATTCACATATTGATGCGCAGAAATCGAACAAACCAGCAGACAAATAGATTGACACTGTTTTATGTTTTTAAAGAAGCATAAAAGCCGAAATATAGATCTACACACGCTTGGCTGCTATGTCAACGCGTGGTAAAATCTGCAGTCGACAATCAAAGGCAAAGCAAATGAAAACTCAAATTCGAAACAAGTAAAACCGCATTGCTGACTTAATTTTGCATTTCATAGGTTCGCTTTAGCATTTATTTATTAAATGTATAAATTCGTAAAAATCACATCAAAACCGTTTGTTAAATGAAAAGCCGATTTTGGCGTGTGAGGCTTCAGCATTGTTATCACCCTGTTGATACTTTCTGATTTGAGTCAACACATTTACATGCAAACTGCAAACATGCAAGTGAGCTGCTTCTGTTCTGCATAATTTTATTACCTTTGAAGATCGTTCTAAGGGTTTCTTGCAAGCACTCGCTGCCTGGCTATTCTTCTTAAACTTAATTTAGTAGGTGACGATATACATAGAATAAATTTTTTAACCATTTTCGAGTCCCATCAATATACCAAAATATCCATAATATTTTACCATAGAAATGAAACACGGAACTTCAAAGAGAATAAGTGACCTGTTGATAGCGTAACTTGTCTTTTCAACTTTTAGGCGGGATTGCGGTCATTTTTGAGAAGTTTTGAATAAATGTTTATAAAATATTTAATCACCAAAGCTATGCCGAATATTTATGTAATATTAACTTTTTAGCTGTTCAAATTTGCTATCCAAACACATTCCATGTTACATAAAACTTTAGTACTCTGATTGTTGTTACACAATTTCTTTGGATTCAACGAACTCTAAGGTTAACAATCGAAATTGCAATCTCAAGGAAGATCCAACAAAATGCACATTTACATTTGCCTAGACCAAAGCAAAATCAATGCTAATGACTGCGGCAAATGCATGAAAGTGGCCACAAACACAGTCAATCACACTTAGGTTGTTACATACTTGTATACACTAGTTAAGAACTGACGAGACTACGAAAAGAGACTTGCAAATATTTTTCTTAGCCAAGTTGATGTTATCAAAGCAAATTATCGTACATTGACTTTGATTGGATTAGGATTATCAGTTATATATATGCACATTAATCAAGGCACCCACTTAGTCATGCTTAAGTGTTCAAAGCCGATTATTTTTTGGCTGTCGTAACTGCGCTGCAGCATTAAATCTGTCAACTTAACGTCAAACAATGAAAGCAAATGCCGTGACTAAGCAGCGGCCAATTACATATAAACAAACAAGCAGTTATGTAGATAGGCGAACATCATTGATGGAAAGTGTTGGAGAACTTAATTAAATGAAAACTTACTCAAAGACACTGAGGAACTTGAGCAACAGCAGCAGAAGCGACATTTGGCATAGGTTCTTAAGCATAGTTGGGTGTAGTTAATATCCTACACATATATAAATATTATATGGAGTAAGAAAAAAAAAACTTTAGCTTCAGTTGCCCCAAAGCAATAACACCCTTTAGAAATACAAATGTTGTCCATAAAAGGACTAAAATTGGTCCATCAGTTTGTATGGCCGCTAAAGTGATCCGCTCTGACCTAGTCCCTTAGTTATTAAGATATCGCACTGAAATTTTGCATTCGTCTTTTTCTCCCAAAGAACCTGCTCATTTGTTAGAATCGCCGACATCGGACCACTTTAGCATATAGCTACCATATAAACTGGACGATCGGAATCAAGTGCTTGCATGGAGAGCTTTTTCATTTGACCAGATATCTTTACAAAATTTGGCGAGGATTACCACCTAAGTCAATGTTGCAACATCCGGAGAAATGGTACAGATCAGATTACTATAAAACATAGCTGCCAGATAAACTGAACTATCGGAATCAAGTGCTTGTATGAAAAAAATTTTTATTTGACGAGATATCTTCATTCATCATGATATTCTCATATCAATTTGGCTTGAGTTATTGTCTAAGGCAACAATGCAATCTACGAAGAAATTATTCAGATCGAAACACTACAGCATATAGCTGCCATACAAATTGAATGATTGGAATCAAGTGCTTGTAGGGTATTTTTCAAATATAAAGCTTCAGTGGAACCGATGTTAACTGTTTTCTTTGATATTTGTTAATTTTTAAATCACAAATTGTTTAAAGTAAGCTGTTGCTGTACATTTTTTTTTAATTTCTGAAAATTTAGGCTTTTGCATATCTGAAATATGAATGAAAGTCCATATTTTTATCGATTTCAAGGAAAAGTTATTTAGTTTTTGATAATTTTCATGACATGGTGCTTTAAAGAGTAAAAATAAATTATTGTTCTTTTTTAAGTTTAGAGAGTTTTTTATTTTTCACACTTTTGTTGATCATAATCATATCAAGATTTTTAGTTTGAATTTAGTATTTTGGAATCGGCATTTGTGGAATATTAAAGTTGTTGCCATTTAGATTCATATCTTAAATACTTTAAATGAAATTGGTAAGATATTGCACTCACCGTCTTCTATTTATTAGTAACAAAAAGTTAGAAGAATAGCGAAAAATTTTCGAAAATACTTTCTTATGTTTTGAACACTAATAAATATTTTTTTATTTATATTATTTCACAGCACGAAATGTAATTAATTTGTATTATTTATTATTGCAGTACTTAGTTTATTAGTATTTTTAATTAATTAATTAATAATTATGTAGCATTTTAATTATGGCACCCAGAGCTTTGCTGGCTCGAAAATTATTTTCATAATATCGTAGTTATATTAAAATTGGTGGTGTGTTTGTAGTTTCCGTACTTATTTAAGCACTTTTCACATAATATATAATACATTATGACAAAAAAGTACCCGGAAATTGTAAATAAAATATTCATATTCAAAAATATTTCATTATTCCGCAATATTTGTTTTGTTGTTTTAGTTTGCAAACATTAATTATTAAAAAAAAAATTTTTATTGCTTATAATTTTTTTTTTACGTTAATTTTAAAATTTAAAATTAATCTACTTTTCGAATGCTAATTTTTATACCGCACACTAATTTTTGAATAAAACATATGATTCTTCGCACAACCACTTTTAGTAGTTTTCACTTATTAGCTTTCAATCAGCATTTTGGTTATATTTCTGGTTATGTGGTTATAACATTTTTTTTGGCAACAAAAATTCTCAAAAAATTTCGCATTTCTTTCGTATTTTCAAATCTACTTATTATATATATATGCAGCTCTGAAGTAGCTTTATTTTATTTATTTTATAAAACACATTTTTTGAATTCAGTGCACTTTAAAAAATAAATAAACATTAAATTTTTTGCTACGTAAAAATTTTTTAATAAAATTTCTATTTTAATATTTAGCACTAGTAACTATCTTTCACACCATATTTCTAGAATATTTTTCTTAAATTCATTACCATTTTAGTCAAACGTTTTACATTTTTTTCACTTTACTGCTTCTACTCGGTCACTTTTATTTTACATTTATCTAAATGAACGCCAAAAATGGCGCAAACAGCACTAAAACAACTCTATATTTCATTCAGCTTCATCAGCAGATACTAACCTGTTTCAAATTTGAATTTTCAGCACTTTTATTTTAAGCTCAAGCACAATAATCGAGACGAAAATATATTTATTTTGGCAAATTTACATAATTCCACAAAAGCAGCATTCGGTTAGCCACTTCATCATTATACTCAATTAACGCGAAAAACTCGTAAAAGATCGCAAATTAAAATTCAATTTAAATTGAACGCCTAATCCGCGACTAAGCACCAGCGCGTAACGCGTTCGGTTTGAAATTGTCGTGCAACGCGTCGAATGAGTAACGTCCGACCGAGGTATTCAAGTAGAAATCCACTGCTTCTTCTTCTTATAATCCAACCGTACTTGTCACAAATAGAATACTTTCCGATCGTAAGTTCTACACACGCCCGGCAACAGAAACAGACTGAAGGCAAACAAATTTAACGCTTGGCGAGTGCTTCCAATCATGCACGGCCAGCCATCGACAGCTGCTGCTACCTCTGTCAATGTCGCTGTCATTGCTGCTGCCTCCGTCACTGACGCAGTGTCTGCTCCTGTCGCTGTCTTTGCTACTGCTGCTGTTAATTCTGCTCTTGCTGTCGCAGCTACTGTCTCTGCCGCTGTAGGTCGTTTGTCACAGCGAAGTCGAGTTGAATGGCGAAGCAGCAGTTGATGCAGAAATTCGGTTAAGCAGCAAAGAGCGCATGGTGGCAGCCGGTAAAAGCAGCTTCGGCTTCGGCAAAACATAAACAAACCATTTTTTGTAGGGAACTGTGTGTTTTTTGTCGTTATTGCCATTGTTGCTGTATGTGCTGTTACCAATTGATTTCAGTTGAGCGCGTAGAGCGTTGCCAAACTGTTTATGATTCAGATTCGGCGCTCTCTTAGCTCAAATCGCCTCTACCGACAAAGTAATGGTGAGAGAAAATGTAAGAAATACGTGAGCAAGCAAAAGAGCGCACACGACAAACTAAATTAACAAATGCCAAGCGAACAAAAATGCTCAGCAATGGCAGGAACAAGGCGCTCATTTGCGGCGAATTCGCTACATGGTCGATTATGTTAGCAGTTGCGTGGTGAAGGCCGTCGCTGTTAAGATTTCAATTTCTTTTCTTTTTTGTTCTTGTTTACTTTTAGTTTGCATGGTTTCCTGGTTCCTGGTTCTTGTTGAATATAGTTATCCATTGACTTGTGTATTCGATGCCACCCACGTGTTATTTGTCACCCACCTCGCGCCACTCGCGTTCGACACTGTTGATTCATTCAGCGATTGCCTCGAATGTGTCACGCTCTATCTTTTCAATGGCTGCTAAATGACCTGTTGGTAATTCTTTCCTTATATTTATCATTACATTACATTTTATTGGGAAATAGCTTTGAGAAATCAACGTGAATCACAAAATTATACAACTGATGGTACATTAGCTTTATTGTTGACAGCAGATGGCGGCTGCCCGAAAGATTTCTATTTATAAATCAGAATTATGAATGGGTATCTTGTGCTGTTGCTGCCACAATTCCAGGCCTTAGGAAGAAGGGAGCTATTTATGATGCGTTCAATGTACGTCTGACTTAGGGCAATCCCGCTTCTTTATATATCTATCTCTTAGGGTGGTTCTAATTTATAATTTAGCTTCTTTTTAGATATAGAATGTTGTGAAAGAAAACCAGTAAAAGGCGATTCACTCCTTTTTATACTCTTGCAACCAGTTTCTACAGAGCATTAAGTTTTGTTCACCTAACGGTTGTACGTATCACCTGAAACTAAAAGAGATAGATATAGGGATAAATATATATAAATGATCAGTGTGACGAGAAAAGTTGAAATACGGTTGACTGTCTGTCTGTCGTCCGTCCGTCCGTCCGTGCAAGCTGTAATTTGAGTAAAAATTGAGATATCTCGATGAAACTTGGTATGTGGGTTCCTTAGTACAAAAAAAATTTCGAGTTCGTAGATGGGCGTAATCGGACCACTGCCACGCCCACAAATCGCCATTAACCGAAAACATATAAAGTGCCATAACTAAGCACTAAATTATGATATAAAGCTGTAATTTAGTACATAGGATCCCAGTAGCAAGAGGCACCTTGCTTTTTTAAAAAGTGGACGTGGCTCCGCCTTCGAACAAGTTTAATGTACATATCTCCTAAACCACTTAAGCTACAAATTTGCTGAGTACAAATCTTATAAGAACTTCTACCGACAGTGTGAAAATGGATGAAATCGGAGGATAACCCCGCTCACTCCCCATATAACGGTACTGTTAAAAACTACTAAAAGCGCGATAAATCAATAACTAAATACGCCAGAGACATTAAATTTTACCACCGAGATGGTATGAGAGAGCTTTATGGGAGCCGGTGTGAAAATTGGACGATGGGCGTTGCACCGCCGACTTTTCGGTGAACTCCCATATCTTGGGATCCGACCAATCGAGTGCGACAAAATTTAGAACGTGGTATTACCATTACATTATTATGTCACATTGCGAAAACCACGCCTACTTCTCATATAACACAATTCTAAATTTCTCTTGATTCGTTCAGTACACAAATCAAGAAGCAATTGATATAACGGGATACTACCTACTTCCCATACAACACAATTTTAAATTCCTCTTGATTCGTTAGTACCTAAATCAAGAAGCAATTAATATAACGGGATACAACTTTATGACCAAAAATTGTTTAAATCCAATAAAAATTGTTCACGCGCCTAGGTACCGAATATTCAGACCCCGGTACCTATAGTTGACTTTTGATCGAAAATGTCGGTCATGCATTGTTATCTATATATAAGCTAAAATTAGGAATAAGGCTTCTCTTATGAATGGTATAAATCTATATGTCAAAAATGGGTTGAATCGAATTAATACCTCCCTTCGCCCCCATATACTTAATATAAAGATTTTCAAACCTCCGGGTGACTTTGTACCGCATGTATCGGCCAATATGTGAGTTATCTCAATGAAAATAAGAGAGTTGACCGATTCGCCAGGTTGCTACATTGCCGAAATATGGGTAGAGCAATTCAGGCGAAACGTTCACAATTTTCTATGGCAGGCCTTCCAGACGGCAGCGTATAATCAAACGGATCAACTGCAGCACGAAAACGTTGAATCCAAATTTGTGCGGTGACAGACTGGCAACTATATCGAGTCCATAAACTCTCGTAAACTGCTTATTGTCGGCTTGCGGTACATATTTTGAATGAAAATTGATAGAAGATAAACATTACGGTTGTTAGCCGACCAATTTTTACCAAACCATTTTTTATTACAAAAACATATCAACACATTATTTTTAAAACTGCATCATAACAAAGAAGCTTTTTTGATAGGTATAGCATGACCCGATTTGATAAACAGCTGTCAGGGTTGCTTGAATTTCATTCACAACTAGATGAAAATTATTTTAACAATGTTTTAGCGAATCTCTGAAATATAAATATTTGAGAGAGTTCGGAGTGATTTTATGCCGTATATATAGGCCAATATGTGAGTCATCCCAATGAAAATAAGAGAGAATTTTTAACTCATAACGGTGTATCATTGTGCCTAAAATAGATCAATTTGAGCGAAAACTTGGTTTTACACCTTAAAATATTCCGGGCTTTGATTCTAACAAGTTTCGTGTAAAATATTCGGCTGTTGCATTTCCATTTTATTTGTTGTCAGGTTGGGCGGGTCTTTGAGATAGGCGGGGGATACTTGGGTCTTGGCCCGGATGTTATGCAATCTATGAATATTATCACTTGCTTTGAATTTAATTAGACATTGAAAGCCTAAATGAAATCTGGTCTGACATTCAACGGTGCGCTTCCCAAGTCAAAGCTTGCCACATCACGCAATTCGCTTTAAATCTTCTAATTGCTTAAAGTATCGTAATGACGGAGCAATTAAAATTTAAGCAAGTACTTATTTTTGCATTTGTTGGCAATCATGAAGTGGAAGAATATATATCCCCAATGGCCATAATTTACATATATCCAAAATTGGGAGAAGTATTGTTGTATTTACTGTTTAGGTATTCATTATGGAAAAATTTTACACACTGCCCCATTATTAATCTTCACTGAGTCTCTTGCGGGAGTTAAAGCTCTTTCTCACTTTCGCATCGTCCAAGTGCTTGTTTGGTAATCAGAAAGCATCACTATGGATAGCCATTTCCGCTTAAGGCAGGGTACTGCAACCATCTACATGTTAATGTAATTTGTAGCCAACAAAATTAACGGAAATTACGTACCTCTTTTCTCGGAAAAAGTGAAAGTAGACGTCGGAAATATTTTGACAACTTTGCTGATTGCTTTCTTGTGAATTCGAGATTCATTAATTTTATAATGGAAACATAAATAATAAATTGGTCACATACTCTTTTATTCTTTCAACAGATTTAAATAGCTTTTTTATAGAAGAAAATTGCATAAAAGAGCAAGAATAAAGTTATCGAGTTGATCGCGGCTACCTCATTAAAATGATATAGTTGCTATCTTCAATGCTGCCACGCTTGGTTTGGCATATTTTAGTTTGCTGAAGTCCAGCAGAGAACTTAACAGAAACATGCTACAGTTACATTCCCTATAAATTTACTTAATTCGTCGTTTTCCCTTCTGGGAGAGAGAGCCTAAATCTGTTGAATAACAACCGCTGAGCCCACAAATATGCAAATCCAGCGGTAGAAACGACCCTGGTCTGGATGGAAAATTTCCTAATAATTTATCATGATTTATGAGGTTTCGTCTGTGGCTGGTAGAAAACTTCATTGAGATGATTTGTGACACTAAAGCTTAGCCTGCATCTTTAAAGCAAAACAACAGCGCTGAAGTTTGAGACATGACTCTCTATATCGTGGAATGCAGTTTTGTATTTTTCTGGCATGTGCTATGCCCTTTGCAACAAACATTGCGCTCGTTATGTCTTGATATTACAACAGCACTTTTATGTTGCTTTTGAGCTTTGCCTCTGTGAAATTGCTATACGACTCTCACGGTTTCCAGCTTATCGATGGAGATAGGCTTTCGCCATTTTTGGTCGGTCATTCAAAAGTAAGTTGCTTCTCGAAACGCAGCGCGCGTTGCCATTAAAAGCCACGCGGTGAACATGTGGAACACTTTGCGTAACCTTTTCCAGGCTCTTCAAGTCTGCAGTCGTTTGTACCGCTGTTGGCGGTATTGTTGTATGAGCATTATGGAAATTTCTGTCGCTAAGTTGGGCAAAACCGCAGCCACAAAAATATAACTGGAACCGAGCATCATCGAAAGCAGCATTGTTGTTACTTTTTGTGGTTACTGCAGCTGTTGTTGACCGTTGAGGCGCGCGTGTCATCCTCTTTGGGTAATGTTCAAAACTGCGCAGAGTGAAATGTACTTTTCGTCATCAAAGTAATTTCCTAAAAGGTTTTCCCCAATTCTATTTAACTCAGTAAAAGTAGCGCGATAGCACGAACGAAACCGCACATACTGAACAAATAGCAAAAAGCTAACAGTTCAGTAGCAGAGCAGCGGCCATCACTTTGTTTCCTTTGTCGTTTTGCGCCGCTAATTTTGTGTAGCAAACTTCGATGCGATTGAATGGAAAAACACGACGACGACGACACGAAAATGCCATCGCGACACGTCAGTATATCTGCTGGTGAATGTAGGAAATTTTTAGCAACGGTACTGCAAGTTGAAGTTAAAGAGGTCAGCACAGCAGCGACTGCGTGTTGAGCGAATAAAGTCGTAAAAAATGCTGAAGAAAAAGGCGGCAGAAAATTGCTTCTAACTATAATGAAATAAAATTAATGACAAAAATAACAAAAAGGATCGTAAAACTGACGAATCAATATTATCAAAGCGGGTGTAAGTGAGTAATTTGCACTACATTTCTTTTGTAAATATGTCATTTCGACGCCTCTATCCTAACACATAGTAACGGAACCGCTGATTATGAGAGTTAAGAATTTTTCTTGAGCTCTTTAATTTTAGAAAAATTTTCTGCTTTCATTATATTTGCATGGCGCAAGGTTATTCTTTCGGACACTTGGTTGTACTCTAAATTCTAGAAGTGCGCGATTAACGTTGCATTTGCTGCTGGTGTACTGCTGTACATGAAGGCTTTTTGGAGCCTCGCAAGCTGAAAATGGTAAATAAAAAGATACTGTAATTATTTATGACCTTTATTTTGTCGCTTTTAAAAGCCTTCGCCACCAGATGTAATACCACTTATGCCATATTTCTGAAATGTTTGGTCCACAAGAACTTTTCGGGATGGTCTTCATAGCGGACTGCTACATATACTATCAGTGCTCCAAGCTGAAAAGCGAATTATCTACCGACGCACTTTAAAGTAATCCTTCCTCGCTGAAATGCGCTATGCGCAACGAGATTTTTGGCAGTCGACGTGACAGCACTTGGAAAATCTTCCGTCGTGATGGCGATCAGAGCCTTCTTCGATTCAGTGTTTTAATCCTCAAATGAGTCCAAAGGGTGTCCTCGGAGTGTTCATGTGAATTTGCTGAATGGCCAGAAGTTACACAAAGGTAAATCAGGCGAATGCGGCGGTGATAAGTTCACAATAATTATGACATAATAGATCAAAAGATATTTACATTTAATCAGCATAATTATTGTGCGCCAAAGTAGAGTTGGTTTACTAGAAGAATAAAAACTGTTTCTACACTGTGCTTTGACATGGAAAGTCAGCCTAAGGCAACTTTTCCGCACTATTAGAAATCCCGAATCGAAAAAAGTCCGAAAAAGCATGCGTAAGTAATCTAACTGAAATGTTATATTTCTACCAGTTACTTTGCGCTCCACATACTTAAATATTGTCCCCTTGCACAATTAATTTTTGAGTGCACGGCTGCCAAGTCTCGTCATTGTGAATAGGTACTCTGCTCATAGAGTGCACTGCTTCGTTTACCTTCAACTCGATCGTTCTTCTTTGGAGACGCGAAACTGAGTTCAGCCATCACCGTCACCAATAACTTAGAAATTATTTTGCAAGGGACAACATTTACTGCAAACACAAATAACTCATAAAACCACCAACCGAAAAATGGAGAACTACAAAAAATCATGCAAAATATCTAGGTAGCTTAAAAACCTAATTAACTGACTGGGCATTCCACCAGTCCGGCTCAACGACTGAAGTGGCTTTTTGCGCTTTGACGAATCTAGTACTCTTTCCGCACAGTTAAACACATTAGTCAAATCAGAGGAGGATTGATGTTAGCATATATGTATGTATATGTGTGTATTACAGTGTGCCTAGAGAGTACCATAAATAGAAACCGTAGATATTGCACATTTATGCATATACAAGTTTAAACACATAAATATTTTGTTTGAGCGCAGCATGGCTCAGAAGTCCACCCCGCAACACGCGCATTGATAATGTCATACATTGTTGCAATTTGTAGTTATTTATATCATCGATCATTATAGTATTCAGAGCAGCAATATGCGCACATGATTTCACATACGTTTGGCATATGCTAGATAACTGTGTCAAATAAAGAAGTCCTCCATTCATGGACTTGAGTTTCGACTCGATCAGTCGATAATAATGAAACCAAATGGAACGGCTTGATTAAATAGAAATGCAGCGTGCTTGAATGATGATGTGATGGTTCGAGTATACTCATTCACAAGAAACGCTCGTGCGACCCTGAAACCCTTCACCGATTATTACTCTGACTGATAACGCTAAATTTCTAGATCTTCTTCAGTGCCTAATTTGCCATTACTTAACTTCTCCGAGTGTCAAAGTCTGCTGCTTGTTGCAAATTTTAGATAAAGTATGTCCTTATTTAACGCGACATCACTGGGCGAGCTCAACAAATGCTCACTTGAGAGTGAGAATCAGTTGACCGGAGCTAACAAAGTCATAACAAAGTACTAACATACCAAGAAGAGTATGTCCCTATAGATATGTGTCTGTGAGTAAGTCTATAGAGTAGGGTATCCATTACCAAATTGATTATTTTTGACGACGCTCCAAACTTTTAGTTTCCATTCGAAAAATATTGCATCACAAAAGTCCTTACTACAATAAACCCATTGAACGCTGGATTTTGCCACTTTTTTTTACGAATATTTTGTTTTCTGGAGCTTCTCGTTTGTGGTGGAATAAAAGGTCATATTCTTGTACAGACTGACTACCTACAAAAAAAGTCTTATTGCTGATATACTCAATTTTAAAAGTTATTCAAGAAAATTAATTTCTGGGTAATATGCAAATGTAACTAAGTAATGCTTAATAAAGGAAATCTGATGTACTAAATGGTTTAAATTTGATTTGATTTGGGTAAATTTTTCTTATTTTTATCTTAAACCATAGGCATAATATATTTTTTAGGAATAAACAATTGAATTTTTAATAAAAAAAAAATGAATACGTGCCTTGAAAATTCCCAGAAATTTCAATTTGGGAAGAACTTTTGTTGAATTTAAAGGAGTATATACTTGGCACTATTCAGACGTATTTTGTGGTGAGCATTCAATTCCGTACAAGAATATGGTTTTAATCCTACAAACGAGAAAGTTCCAGAGAAAAAAAAATATTCGTAAAGTGGAAAAAATCCCATGTAATTTCCATGGAAAATGTAATGTAAGCCGGAAGCAAGGTTTATTATGAAAAATTAAGGACTTTTATGGTCTGATTATTGCTTTTTAGAGGAACTGCTTAGGGGCGTCTCATCAAAATAATCAATTTGGTAAAATACCCACACCCTATAGAGTCTCCCTACATGGATGTTGAGGAAGCGTACCACGCAATCATAAATCAAGTGCAAAGTAGCAAAGAAGCCATTGAAACAGTGAAGCTCGTGGGATGAAATGAATTGCCCTGAAATGCCAACACGTTTAGGCCACGCCTGTAGAATTGATTAATGTTGCTCCTACTTAGAGTGTATATGTATGTATTGGTAACTGATGGCAAAGTTCACAGATTTTCGCACGAAGTCTGCTGCATGCCAGGGCCATTTTGTTCTCGAATAGTATTCATTTAATACAATATGTTTATCTCAAGAGTTTGACGAGACCGACTGGTCATGCCTCTAAGTGAGTGCAAGTGGATGCTCTCGAACTTGTTGCTATTTTATTTAACAAATCTGTCACACATTAATCAAAGTTTAAAAGGCTTATAATGACAGCACAACATCAAGTACTCATAAAGAGCTGTATTCAAACTTGATACATATAAACGTTATAATTATATAATGACCTAAATATAACTAAAAAAACAGAAAAACGGCTACTGGCCAATTTAGTCAATGTAAAGGAAATTCAACTGGATATGAAACAAGATGTGTTGATACCCTCAATATATAAAGGAGCTTGCTTGAAAGGAGACAAGCTAAGTAGTTCAAGGGTTAATTCTCGATCTGTGGCTCAATTATACAGCTCAGAATCAAAATGAAGTGAAAATGTTTACTGTAAACTTTACTTATTTTAAAGCACCTTATGATTCAGCTCACGCCATTAATAGCTTCTACGCAACTGTTCATTCAGTTTCTGCTCCTTTTCACACAACCCGTTCACAACCGCGCTTAAAAGCGTTAACGTATAGATGAATTTAAGCAAACATTTCGCGACTATCATAAACCAAAATAAGTGCGTTCACCAAAACTTTCGAAACACACAAGCCATTCACCGCTTTTATTTGGGTGGACATGGCAGAGTGCAATGAACGGTCTGATAAATTATACGGCTAACTAAGCGAAAGTGTTTTTAGCTGGAGTAACTGAAGAACCACGCAACAAGTCATCGTTACCCTATGCCGAACGCGGGATTTCTGCTTGAATTGGTGTGAATAATGTTGCTACTCTTTGGGTTTCGAGCTATCTGAGATGCGTTTAAGATACAAAGCGCGTCGTTAAATTGCTTGAGAAGCGGCAAAAGCAGCCAGCCATCGTCGCGTACGTTAACGATACTTAATTTATTGGTATCATTTATCATAAACAATTATTGACAGACTGCTGCTTTTGACAGTCATTGTTTTCAGCTTCTTGATGCCTCCCGCTTAGTGCTCAGGCTGGTACCCGGACTAGTTTTGATTGCGGTAAGTGCGTGTACTTTGGTTCGACTGCAGCCCAATGGACAAACTCCCGCATACTCGATTCAGAGTGAGTCACAACCCAGCAGATAATGGTCATTTTATGGCCACTGAGAGTTCACAAGCCATGGTTGTAGTCATACTATAAATAATACGCTTCTCTTCGTTCTTAAATGAAAAAGACTATTTTGAATAAACGGGACCATAAGTTCTTAGAAGATCAAAGCGATTATTAGTATTGTATTCAGCTGTCGTAGTATATGGTGAATGACAAAATTAAAAACCGTTATATTTGGCTTTTTTACGCAAGCAGAAAATTCAGTATATTATTAAAGGTTACTCATACGCCGCCAGTAACCGATTGCTTACAATTTCTTGCTCAAACTCGCGATGAAAGCAATTTTCTCCATTTTTAAAACCTCATTGAGATACCCCAGAAGCACGTTTGAGCAAACAGAAATCACGTATTGCAAACTGTTGAATGTATAATTATTATTATTCAGCTTAGAAATGTCAATTGTACAGCAATAGCAGAACTTAAAACTTGAGACTTTCGCTAACCTTCTGAGTATAAGTTCATGCCCCCACAGAAACAAGTATGAAGGGTTAAGTTCGGGTGTCACTTCGAACATTTTATACTCCGCAATGATAAAGTGATAATAATCGAGATTTCATTATACGTCATTTACATATTTTTCAAATACCGTATTTTTGTAAAGTTTTATTCCGCTATCATCATTGGTTCCTAATGGTTATACTCGTACTATACAGAGAAGGCATCAGGTGGAATAAAAATAGCGTTATATTGGAAGAAGGCGTGGTTGTGAACCGATTTCACCTATATTTCGTACATGTCATCAGGGTGTTAAGAAAATATTATATACCGAATTTCATTGAAATCGGTCTAGTAGTTCCTGAGATATGGTTTTTGGTCCATAAGTGGGTGAGGTCACGCCCATTTTCAATTTTTCAAAAAAGCCTGGGTGCAGCTTCCTTCTGCAATTTCTTCCGTAAAATTTAGTGTTTCTGACGTTTTTTGTTAGTCGGTTAACGCGCTTTTAGTGATTTTCAACATAACCTTTGTATGGGGAGGTGGGCGTGGTTATTATCCGATTTCTTCCATTTTGAACTGTATATGGAAATGCCTGAAGAAAACGACTCTGTAGAGTTTGGCTGACATAGCTATAGTAGTTTCCGAGATATGTACAAAAAACTTAGTAGGAGGCGGGCCACGCCCACTTTTCCAAAAAAATTACGTCCAAATTTGCCCCTCCCTAATGCGATCCTATGTGCCAAATTTCACTTTAATATCTTTATTTATGGCTTAGTTATGACACTTTATAGGTTTTCGGTTTCCGCCATTTTGTGGGCGTGGCAGTTGGCCGATTTTGCCCATCTTCGAACTTAACCTTCTTATGGAGCCAAGGAATACGTGTACCAAGTTTCATCATGATATCTCAATTTTTACTCAAGTTACAGCTTGCACGGACGGACGGACGGACAGACGGACGGACAGAGGACGGACGGACGGACAGACAGACATCCGGATTTCGACTCTACTCGTCACCCTGATCACTTTGGTATATATAACCCTATATCTGACTTTTTAGTTTTAGGACTTACAAACAACCGTTATGTGAATAAAACTATAATACTTCTCCTTAGCAACATTGTTGCGAGAGTATAATTAGTGTTTGTATGTACTTCAGTAGTGCTGCTGACGTTGACGTTGCCATACTTTCATTACCACACATCGTACTGCATCATTTCACATCGTGTTGGGTTCATTTCCGCTTGAGCAAACCAAATGCAATCAGCACTTTGCCAAGTAATTTGAAGTGTCACTTATGTTGCCCTGCTTTTGCTGCCTTCAAAGGCTCAGAGAGTTGTAATTTAAATTGAAAATGTTTGAATAAAGACACTTTATTTTACAGTTATTACTTCCTTTTCGTGCAATTCCTGCAATAATTCTATGCAGAGTTTCAAAGTACGTTATTAGAAACAGATGCTTATTTCACCTTAAAAAGGATTTCAAGATATATGTATATGAATGTATATTAATGGTTACTTAACTAAAATGATAAATCTATCTTGTCGGCACACTTGTGTTAAATATTCTACCGGTCCTGCAATAAAATTTATTTTTCGTGTTCATCCCATTTAAAAGGGAAGAGAAATTGTGACAACTGCAACGAAGACACCAGTTTCAAAACACACTTTTAACGTTTTATGTTAACGTTCGCAAGTTCTTTTTGAATATCCAAACTATCGAATTTTGAAGAAAAAAATTAATTTTTGTCTAGAATACACCATTAAACTATGCCAGATTATTTCTTTACCATAGATGAATCAATTGTCAATGAATAAATAAAAATAATAATAATATTAAATTTTGGTATTGGATTCTGATAAAAAATAAGTTGAATTTGGGCTATACCATTTCGCCTCCACATAGAATGTTCTTAACCACATAATACCCAATTACCATATTAATTATATGATGCTCTGATTAACCGGTCAACGTTAAAAAGTCAATTTCTGTTAAAATTTTTATTGAAAAGAGATTTTTGGTAATCACTTGCATTTGAAGCTGTCACGATGTAGTTTGCATGGGCCTACGTATGTGAAGTAATGAATTTAATCGCCTAAACACTACAGTGTGGACAACGTAATCAGCTCTCGGTTTTGTAATGTTACAATTAACAGTACGTTTTGAAATCAGAGTTAGCGGAAAATTTTCCAAACATACCTTTCTCAAAAATTTCCGCCGCACAAAAGTGCCTTAAATAAATGAATCTATGCGCGCATTTACAAAAGCCACTGCGTTTGGTGAATAAATTTAATCGCTTTAGAGGAGCAGGTGTTTTGTCGGTTTGTACGAAAATTTCTTGATATTTTATGTTTTGTCGGATTGTATGGAAAACTTTTAATTCTTTAATTTGCGAGATATATTTACAAATTGGCTTGGATCTATAAGTCCGAACACAAGGACTATATCATCGATCAGCCATCTAACTTCAGCTAACCTAAACCGTATGGATTACTACCTATGGCATACAATGCAAAAATCCGCAGTTATTGTACAGACGCTGAGTCTAGCAGTTAGAGTCTCGAGGAATCATCATTTGTAGTTCATTGTGGAAGGGTATTATAGCTTCGCTGCAAATTCTGAAATTAACGCTTTCAGGGATCTTTGCTTCGACGTATAGCGACGACGTGCAATTAATATTAGCTTTGCTGCTAAATTCGACTTTGGAAAGCCATGTCACAACTTAGTTAAAACGTTAATACATGTTCTTGCACTTTACAGTTCATAGTATTAAGTTTCCACAAAATTCTAATACGTATTTATGTTATGTATCATGTTATTGATTTGTGTCCAGAAATGTTGCTGCAGGTCGGCAATAAATGCACATATTATTGTTCAGCAGAGTGGGTGAACTTTATACTTCGTCTGCGAACTTTTGACTCCGCAGGGCACTAAATCACTTACTGACACTTATCACTTGCTGATCTTTTAGGGACGACTGGTTCTTACATGCTAGTATACTATTGACATCATTTTGCTGTCTGCATTTCCTGCCACAATGCAAGTCTGCAGTCATAAACAGATAGGAAATACGACATATATACATATGGTACATGACTTTCAGAATTTCAGTGCTATCAGCAAGTTACCGTATTGAATCATGAAACTAAGAGCAGTGCTGCGTCAAATTTAAGATACTATATAAATTTCGTACTATGGTCTGCCAGCTATCAGCTCTATTAGTATCGCTACAACATAACTAAATGATTACGACAGTACTAAGACGGTATTTTCGGCTCGGCGTTGACGCCTTCAAACCATTGAAATTTCATGGATGCGAGCATACCTTCTCAAGGTTTCACCAAGCACCTTCTACTTAGTATTTACTAGCGCCTGCATCGCTGTTTGACTTTCCTTGTAAATAAATATCAGTTACTCATGTCTCATACTTTCCTTTTGAGTTTTAACTCGCAAATTTTCGCATGCTCTCGCCGCATTAATGACATTAATTAGCGCATAACGATATTTATCAATGAATGCTCACATAATCTAATTTGTTTTCACGCTACAAGTCTAAGCTGTCAACAAGTTTTTCATCGCGGACGCTGAGGGCGGATTCATTCTTTCCCCAGCCTGTGTATTGGCATGGAATTGACCCAGAATAGAAAACACAATCAAACATTTTAAGTTAATCAACGTTCAATGCCTCACACATTCATAGAACTGTAGACCAAATGTCGTGCATAAAATAGAAATGAGTTGGCAGCAAAACTTTCAAAATATGGGTATCAACACAATAAGCGTTGACGAATTTGTCAAGTTCAATTAAATTATTAAATTACATGGCATATGTATTTTCTATGAAAAAAGCTGTTATGAGCAGTTTGTGGTAGGCTTGCGCAGGACACATTTGCTTGGTCCCTGATTCGTATAGTTTCATGATTTCTGACAATTTACACTTTTACTACAAAATTCACATTCATTTCAGCTTTTTAGCTCGCTTTTTATTAGCTGACTATTTACCTAGTTGTATCTTCTATTTGTTTAGATTTTGGTGTATTTGTGGGGAGGTAATAACAGTGCACTGCTAATTGGCGTCACAAGTTATGTGCCATAGCAAAATTTGTTTGTTAATAGTCACTAATAAAACTGTCTAAGAATTCGGAGAAAACTTTATTCGTAAAATAAATATTCATGTCCTCTAATACCGAAAATTCTTGGATTAACGTTAACATGCTAACTAATGCTTACAATTAAAGGTAAAGGTATTTTATAAGGCGTGTCATACAAAGAGCAACAGTCAATTTTTATCGACTTTGTATAACGGTACCGAGCCCTCTGAAGCATAATTGGGAATGCGTGATTTAAACGAGTTCTCACCGTTGATTGAAATCATAGAATTAATAACAGTTCTTCAGATCATATCAGCAGAAATTGCCACATTTAAATTTATTTGCTGGCACTTTTCAGCCATTTTGCGCATTTGATAGCATTCATATTCTTTTGGATCTCGCGTTGACATAATTAAAGGATTAATAGGCATTTCAGTGGTAAGCCTATGAAATGTAAGTGTAAAAGCTTCATATATTAAGTTATAAATGTAATGGCCTAAGGTAAATTTAAATATTTTTATAACCAAAACTCGAAAACAAAATAAATACCCAACAGACACATGGTTGGCGTCACTTACAACATAACACAATGAAATTTTCTACAAAATGTTGGAAAAGCTCCGCATGCCCGTTTCGGTATACTTATATCAGTACTCAAACATATGTGACCAGTATCTCCCTCCAAAAGTAAACTAGTACCCTTTTCAGTACTCAATATTTTCTCCTAATTCATCACGCATTGGGTACAAAAATCTTTTTAGAGCTTCTCATTCATTTTGATGTTCTCTCTGCTGTCTTTTAGCGTTTTATACCCACGCCTAAGCTGACGATTTTAACGAAAATATTATGGATGACATCAGTGCAAGCATGATGTCAATACCAAGAACAACGACACCTCTGACAACTTTCGTATTTCCCACGTACAATTGTAAACATTCCTTTATATAACAGCCCATGGGCAACATTCTTAAGGCATACTTTTCATGCCTTCAAGCTGTCATAATAACCAAGCTTACATAAAAACGGTGGGAAACAAAACCACACCGTTTTGGGTAACGAGATAATGATTATACAGCCTTTAGCTTAGGCCGCTTGCTCTCCCAAAAATTTGGGGGCGCAATTTTAATGTCTGCTCAAATTACAAGTATATATGTAATACATTTGTCTTATGCATATTCTCACATACATATATGTATATTCAAACATAAAAATACTATTTTTTTCTTTTATTTTATATACTTTTTACTTCATTCTTTGCTGTTGCTTTTATGAACTGCTTGCCAAGCTTCTTTGCTTCTTACTTTTTTTTTGTTTTTTTTTTCACTTTTCTACTTGTTCTCTCCATTGCCTACTAAAAGAATTGTCAGCTGTGAATCCTCTTGGTAATTCGGACGATTTTGTATTATAATTATTCACTCAATTGGGTCTATGATGGCAGTTTCTAAGCCGTAAACTCGCCACGCCAATGACCGAAAAATATGATTATCATAAATAAATGATTAAAACGGTTAGTAAAGCAATTAATATTTTGGGTATGCATATTTTAGAATTTGGTACATTCAACCGATTTGTTCAAGTGGAAATTTTATTTTTTGCTGTTATGTTTGTTGGCAACAATGAACTCGCAGCAATGAAAGTGAATTTTGCATAATTATGAAAGGGTTTGTCCACATTAAAACAGAAGCCGAAATAATTTAATCTTAATTTACTAAAAAGGTGTGGTTTTATAGGAAATTAAAGGATTGATATACAATGAAAATAAATCAGTTAAAGAAAATCGAATTTATTATTTTATAAATAACTCTTCACATATGAAATATTGTTTCCCTTCATGAGACGGAGCTGCCTTTAAAGATTTCTTATCTACCCAGCTCACGCGACTCGAGGAAAACTGACCGTAGAACTGGATAGAATGAAAACAATTGGTTATGTAACATATGTATGTTATATTTTTCATACTATTGCAACATGTTATATGATAGTATAATATCTTCATCCACTTAACGGTTGTTTGTAGTGCATAATACTAATCGGGGTAAATATTGTTTTATAAAAATATATAAATGATCAGGATGAAGAAACGAATTGTATGTCTGCCCGTGCAAGCTGTAACTTGAGTAAAAATATCTTGATAAAATCGTGTACATATGTTCCTTAGGACCATAAGAAGTTCGGTATTGTAGATGGTCGTAATCGTAACTGCCTCTTTGCCGCTATGTCCGAACTTGTTATCCCCGCAAAGCTAATACAATACAATTGTACAAGCAACATCAAAAGCTCCATAATGATCGGGAAGGACATCTCCGAGCCGTTCGATACCAAGCGAGATTTTAGACATGGCGAATCCCTTTCGTGTGACTTCTTCAATCTAGTTACTCCTGGAGAAAGGTGCTCGGCTGCAGAGCTGAATAGAGAAATAATATAGATAATTTCGTCTATCTTGGAATCAGCATCAACACCAACTAGAGCATCAACCTTCAAATCCAACGAAGAATAACTCTTGTCATCAGGTGCTACTATGAACTGAGAATATGGTATATGGATTTAAGAGTGTTCAAAAAATAGGCGAGTACTGCAGTTGATGGAACGATGCGCTGTACACGATATACTAGACATTGACATAGTTCACGAAGAGAACACTCCAGCTTCGAAGGTTTTCGATTCAGTACCCACCAGTGGAAGCAGAGGAAGACCTGCATTCCGTTGGAGAGATCAAATGGAGCAGGACCTGGCTGCACTTGGTGTCTGGAATTGGCGTCGAATTTCGAAAACCATGTAAGCGGTGTCTATGCCAATAAAAAAGAAGATTTAAAGCAATATATTTCACCGTCAACACTTTGATAATTTGCTACATCGTTCCTAAATTGATCACGTATTACATACATGAGTTCATTCTGAAAAGGTATCTTTGGCATAACTTTTTCACCCTCCTTTGCAATTCCACCTGTGAATTGTAGGAATTTCCCAGCATCATCTGTTTTGGAGACGTGCGAACTACTTTCAAAATATGATGGACTAACTTTTTGAATGTATGCTATATGTATTTTGTTGTTGGAAGATTAGTGTTTTCTTATTGTTGTTTTTCGTTGTGTGTTGACTACTGCAAGATTTTATTTGACATCTGGCTATCAGAAATAAATATATGTTAATACATATTCACACAAAGAAGTGACGATCCATATTGGCTCCAAATATTTTCTTATTTTTGTGCGCACAGCACAATACTCTTCAAAACATATGCTGAAAATAGTCGAGAATTACTAAACTGTCAAATCGACAACATCTCTGCATACAAAGTACATATATACAAAATCCTACAAAATCTCTATTTTATTGACCGTGTTGGAAATTTGAAGAAAATTGCGGTCTACAAAGGCCTATATCGACTGGTTTTACCTCTTTAGATAACTTACCACGAGTGAACCGATTTCAGTCAAGAAAAATGGCGCTTGTTTTCTAAAATTTTATTTTTTAAACAGAAAGGAAGAAGGGGTATCCTTTATCGCTACTGAATAGCGGTTAAAACGCAAAATTTTTCTTGGTGGTAACCCCATATTGCCGGCGGGAATTATTTACACGCCAACTCATATACATTGACAATTTAATTTGTGCTTACTTGTCGGCATTTTCAAACTGCATATGACGGTCGCGACTGCACATTAGACTCCGCCGGAAGTTTATTTTATTTGAGCCAAGAATGCGCTGGAAGTGCCGGTGAATTTATGCATGCAATTGTGTGTACTTATGCATAAAAGAGCTACAAGCTATTGCACATGGTTTTCACCTTGCTTCTGAAAGCTTCTGAAACTACAAGTATTTGCAGGCATGACGGTTGTTTGTTTCAGAGTGCAATTAAGTTGGTGTGCCGTATTTGGAAGCTTGCCATTTGTGCTCATATGGTTGCGAATATTTGTGTGCGTATGTCCTTTTCCACACTTCAATGCTCTTTTCGTGCCGTGCAATCTACAGGTGCAGATGAGGCTGCCAATTTGAACAACCATTCAAACAAGAAGGTCTACAAAATTTACAATTGTTGAGAAATTCAATTAGGAACGAGCAAGGAATGAAATTATGCGGTAATTGTGGTTTATAGTAACCATTATATATTACTAAGGTTTACATTTTCAAATCTGCTAACAAATCCTAAGCTATGTTTACTTGCATGTATGTCTTAAATAAAAGATCATAATATATTTTAAAAGCGACAATTAGAAAATACAGGCATGTAATGAGATAAAGTTGATAAGCTTGGGTGTATATGGTTGTTTGGTTTCAGTGGTGTCTAATGTGTTCACTTTCGGTCACCAATCATGCTGATATTTACATCATGTTTAGTATGTATAACTTTATACACTCTACATACATCAATACTTGCATTGAGTGGTTTGAATCAATAAAGTAACATAATAAGACTGACATCTAGTTTAGTTCAGTATTTTCCAATCATGTATAAAAATATGAGTACAAAATAATTTAACTATAGCAATTATACTTTTATGTCTTTATCAGTTGCAAATTTTAGCTTTAACAAAGTCATCAACTGCTTTTCTATTAAAACCAGTTCAAAGAAACACTTAGTAAAAATGTTGACGCGGCTATATCTAATGCCATGTTCAGACCAGCACTTAATGGCACGATTTCGGCTATTGAGTAGTTTATCCCACTAATCTTATAAATTTATCAAGATTTCGCCATACAAAAATGACAATTCAAATCCACTTCATCGAAGTGATTTGAAACTGATCCACGCTAAATCTCTAGGTGCCACTCTGATTTTGCGACATCTACTTGTCAGCATTGGAAATCTGTTACATTATCACAGCTGATTTAGACACTACAAACGGAAAAAAATGTAAATAAATACATTTTTTTTAAACCAATGAATCTAATTTCACCTGAAAATCGACTTCCCAAATAAAAAAATGCGTTCATTATTTCCATTATATGGAAAATGTTTAAAAGAAGACGGCTTTTATTACAAAATACTATATAACAATGTTTTCTTTTAATAAATATTAAGCGATATGAATTCTTGAATAGCAAAAACAGCTGTTTTATCATCTCTCCAACGGCAGTGAGAACGGTCTGATTAGGGAAGAGATTAAATGTAATCCAATCACTTAAAATTTTCATCATCTTCCATGACTCGTTTCAGCATTTCGGCTGGTAACTGGCGAATGACACGCGTGATGTTTTGATCTAAGGACTGAAGCGAAGCGGGATTGTCCCTATAAACTTCAGACTATACATATCTTTACAGGAAAAAGTGTAACGGTATGATAGAAAATTATCTTGGTGGCCAATTGACTGCCTCAAAACCTGAAATTATCTGTTCACCGAATTGTTTTCTCAACAAATCCATTGATTAACGTGATTTGTACGAAATGGCGCCGTCTTTTTGAAACCAAATGTCGCCGAGATCGCGAGATAGTCGGTTATCATGGCGCGATAACGGTCGCCATTGACTGTTACGTTTTCACTGGCATCATTTTTGAAGAAATATGGAACGATGACTCCACCAGGCCACTAAGCACACCAAACAGCAATTTCACTTGTTAGTGTTGCGAATAATTCCAATGACGGAGTTATCACTTCAATTACAATTTTCGGCTGCAGGCTCTGTGTAAGAAAATGTATACGATGTGTCAACTTCTTGACGTGTGAAATATTTCTACGCTATCTGCGCAGTTGGATGCTGTTGATTGTTGTCGCCGTTGTTGTTGCTCGGACGCTCTTCTGTGGAAAGAGAGAATGCCTTTGGCCACGAAAACATATTTTAGTTTGACGCATTGAACCGTTTTGTCCCAGCAGGGCGCTGTAGATATGGCTTTGACTCTGAAGGAAAATAGAACAAGTAAGGAAGGGCTAAGTTCGGGTGTCACCGAACATTTTATACTCTCGCATATTGAAGTGATAATCGAGATTTCATTATCAGTCATTTATATATTTTTCAAATACCGTATTTTTGTAAAGTTTTATTCCGCTATCATCATTGGTTTCTAATGTATCTACACGTATTATACAGAGAAGGCATCAGATGGAATTCAAAATAGCGTTATATTGGAAGAAGGCGTGGTTGTAAACCGATTTCATCCATATTTCGTACATGTCATCGGGGTGTTAAGAAAATATTATATACCGAATTTCATTGAAATTGGTCTAGTAGTTCCTGAGATATGGTTTTTGATCCATAAGTGGGCGAGGCCACGCCCATTTTAAATTTTTAAAAAAATTCTGGGTGCAGCTTCTTTCTGCAATTTCTGCCGTAAAATTTAGTGTTTCTGACGTTTTTTGTTAGTCGGTTAACGCACTTTTAGTGATTTTTAACATAACCTTTGTATGGGAGGTGGGCGTGGTTATTATCCGATTTCTTCCATTTTTGAACTGTATATGGAAATGCCTGAAGAAAACGACTCTATAGAGTTTGGTTGACATAGCTATAGTTGTTTCCGAGATATTTACAAAAACTTATTTACTTAGTAGGGGGCGGGGCCACGCCCACTTTTCTAAAAAAATTACGTCTAAATATGCCCCTCCCTAATGCGATCTTTTGTGCCAAATTTCACTTTTATATCTTAATATCTTTATTTATGGCTTAATTATGACACTTTATAGGTTTTCGGTTTTTGCCATTTTGTGGGCGTGGCAGTTGGCCGATTTTGCCCATCTTCGAACTTAACCTTCTTATGGAGCCAAGAAATACGTGTACCAAGTTTTATCATGATTTCTTAATTTACTCAAGTTACTGCTTGCACGGACGGACGGACAGACGGACGGACGGACAGACAGACATCCGGATTTCGACTCTACTCGTCACCCTGATCACTTTGGTATATATAACCCCATAACTGACTGTTTTAGTTTTAGGACTTACAAACAACCGTGCGAGAGTATAAAAATTAAACCGTTCTGGTGGAATAATCGGAAAACGATAGTGATAAACTACATTAAATATCATGAGGAGTTATTATGGGAAGAAAAAAAAATGGATCATGGCATACGATGCGTTGAGTAGAGATTAAATAAAATCAAATGGGCTGAGTTGGCATGTAGAAAGGTTTCAAAATCAGCCAACGCCAGTGTAACTCGTACACATGCAATAAGAGGGCATTTCATTTGGCATATGTAAGATTTCTGTGCACTCGTGCCTTTCACACTTTCGGGCTCGTTCTATTTAACTTAGCTCACCTTGAAGGCATTTTTGAATATGTGAATCATGATGTTATAGAGGAATTGATGCAGGTCGATAGGTGATACAGCACTCCCGATGTGTGGTCGACAGCTGCGAAGACATCTTTGTACAGCTGACATACAAGTACATCGAAGTGAAAAGGCGCCCAGCAGAGCAAGAATGCAACAATGACGGTGACGGGGACTCTTTTACGCAGAAATGATAAAAATGTTGGTATACTCGTATTACACATTATGCGAGAAGAGAAAAGAAAAAATGGGAGAAGCAAAAAATAAAATAAAACATATGAAACAACATCAAACTTACTATACCAAATTTAAATTCAAAGATAGAAGCTCCATAAATTTAGAAAAATATTTCAGTATATAATTTTTGAAATCTACCGAAATTTCAGTATAAAATAAGTCGATTTAATGGCGCAAGAATCTTCGATAACGAAATTTATATTTTCCACAGGATTGCCCTTTGCAAAGTACTTGTTGACACCAAACCATTACATACATGCATCGTTTGATAATCCTTCATAAGCCGAAGTAAACAAAAATGATCAGCTCAGTGCTCCCTTTGCTGAAGTGCAAAGTTCATTTGTTGATGTCACAGGTGGTTGAAAGGGAGAACCCTTTAAAAGCACACCTTTCCTTTTCAGCTTCTCGAATAGGGTACGCGCCTGTTTGCCGCTGTCAATGTCGCATGCGGTTGTGGCAGCTATTGGTTGTTGCTTTATGTGACATTCTTTGACTTGAGGAGGCGGGTTGTTTGCGACGCTGACACAAAATTATGTAAATATTTAGGCATATTCGCAGGGAGGGTTCGCAAAGCCATGGTCTGGGTTGAACATTTTGTAATGCTTGTAGGCGTTTCGCTTTGTTTGTTTAGCTGAATTTTTGATCATGTTTTTTGTTTTCTTACCTGTTTTTCACACTTTTGGGACGAGCAGCAGACGCTGGACAAAATGATAGCAGTAATTTTTTAATATTTTTATTTAATCTACGCAATAATTAACAGTTTAAAGTGTTGTTTGCTTATATTATAGCAATAGCGAAATGTGCAATGCAGCAGTGAAGCCAAAATTACACTACGAAGATCAAAAAATTTATTATAATAAAAAATTGGTAAAAAGGCACCTTTTCGACCCACGTAAACCCTTAAGTGAAATTTATTTTTTAAAAAAATTCGTGTTATAAAAGAATGAAAGAAAATATCCCTTTGATAAATAACTTGTACATATTTATTGCTGCAAAAATATTTGATGTCCTTTTATTTATTATTCCACCGACTTATATATATTCTTTGCCATTTTCCGTATGTCAACAAGCCAGTCTGGAAAGTTAGCTAAAAATACTAAGCAAACAACGATTTCTATATTAAATATAATATATAACTGTATAAGTCATCCGCTTTCTATTCAAACGTATTTAATTTAATATGTAGATGCGAATTTGTCGCTATAAACTATGCAGTAAAATAAATATATCCAAGATTTCAATTTTCATTGCTTTCTCAGCTATTTTGACTTCAAGCTGTGAGCTTTATTTCTGGTTTATTTTTACTCCCCCCAGTGGGAAACAAATTTTGTTTTATTGATTGGAGTGTGAAATAAAGAATTCTGGCCATCATTAGAAGTTACAAAACAATCTACGTGTATGTCAAATACTGTGAATAAAATAGGTATTTTTTAAATTGTCCATTAAGATTTCTTTTTTTGATGATTGACATGGCTCATTTTTCCTAACCCCAAAAGACTAAAAATATGTAGGAAGTGTATTGGTAATTGAATAGCAACAAAAAGGGTAAAGTATTCTCGTTGTTCGCCAAAGCGAAAGAATTAACATCACTCCAAAATAAAAGAAATAATATTCGAATAAGAAATTGAACTAAACAAATCTTTTGGGAAAAAATGAATTTATTATCCTCTTATGGTATATTAAACACATTTGAAAAGGTTTAAACTGAAACATATTCCAAGTCACAACTACGCAAAATATATCAATAATTTGAAAATTAAGCGCTGACCCAAAGACAGTTAACCTTTATCTCAGCAATTTATTACCATAAAATATGGCAGCATTTTGGCCTTCTTGGCGAAAATCTGTTGTTGTTTTATAACAAAATCTAACCGTTAAAACTTTTCGCATTTGCGAAGATTGCACCCAACGGATTATTGACAAATTTTGGAAGAATTCTCATTCGCTTGAAATGAAACAAATACACACCCCCAGCTACATGCACATATTTTCGGCTACCAAACTTTGTGTGATAAATGATATGAAATGAAAATATAAAATAAAATTAAATAAATTTTTATGTGGTAAGCAAAGAGAGGAACTATAAATTGATTTTGTGATATTCGAGTTGGCTGTGAAAATCATGATAAAAATTTGGCATTAAACATACAAATGAATCTCGATTGAAGAACAGCAAAGAGCTGGAAAAATGTATGAATTATGAATGAATAACGAATGACGATGATTTGTAAGAATATGCTTATATTATATGCTTACATATGTTTGTATGTATGTTTATTTTTTCAATTTTTATAATCTTAAGAAATATGTGGTCCATCTAATGCTCAAAAATGAAATTTCCTATGTAAAAAGTCAATATGAATGATCTATGCGACTAATCATCAAAAGATCAATCTTAATGTTCCATGTCACTATATACATATTTATTATTATATTATATTATATATTTCAGAAATTGTTTTAGTATTTCATTAATTAGCTTTGGTTATCATATTTTTACCTTTTACTAAAGAGGTCAACCTTCAAATAATTAATTCAATTTATTTTATTTATGACAATTGTTTATAAACATATTATTTGTTATTGTTTTGAGAGCACTGAACTAATTTAATACTTTACAAATTGTCCGCTGTCTATAATTCGCAAACAAAATTGAAATATATATTCAGCATGCGAGTTCGCACAACACTCAGAAAGTGGAAGCAATTAAAATTAACAAATGCTCACAGTTCCCCCGAATCACCCGGCTTTTGTGTGTCGCTTTGACGGCGCAGCCTAATTAGTTGATTTCACTTGGCATGGAATGAGCAGCTGGCAGCAATTTCTCAGGCGCGTACCTGCAAATAAATAAAAAGCCAGAAGATTATTTTATTCGCATATTCTTTAGAAGAAATCTATAATAACCATTTGCTGCTGTATTGAGAAAAATACTTTCTGCATAAGTCAATGAACTTAATTAAGCGTTTAAAATAATGAGTATTTTAGTGATTTTTGTTATTTTTCCAAATATTTAATGTTACGAATTTATCAATTTCCAGGTTTTTAAGGTTTTTATGTTTATTTTTTTTAACAAAATAGATTTTTTCATCACACTTAGACTCCTTTTTTATGCAGTTCATTTGCCTCCAAAACTCTTTTTTTTATTTTGAGAATAATTAGAAAATTTCTTTTATTTGCTGCAATTCCTTGTTCTTTTAATTTGAAAATTAGTCTTTACGAAAACACAAAGGCTTATCGGTATCAGTACCAAATCAATATTGAAATTCCGAATTCCACCCAAGATGGATTATAAACTAGTAAGGAAGTTTGGTGTAACCGAACATTGTATACTCTTGCAACTCGCAAGGATTGAAGCCATAGAAGTAACCTCAGTCTAGGGCGAGTTTTAACCCGATTTTATTCATTCTAAGCACAACTATGCACCGTTATAAGACAAATATGCGTTCTCAATTTTATTAAGATATCTTAAATATTGGCCGACATATTAGATATGTATATGGTCACCCCTAACTTCGAAACTCTTTTTATTAGGCATATGGGGGCTAGGGTAAGTAACGACCCGATTCAACTCATTTATAGCACACAGACAAACTATTATCAGGAAAAGATTATCTCTGAATTTCAATTATATATATCATATATTTACTAATATTTTCGTTAAAAAGTCAACTATAAGCACAGGGTCCACATACTCAGTACCTAGTGGCTTGAAATTTTGTTTTCGATGCATATCTTTAATTGGCGCCACATTGCGAAAAGAAGAACCGACTGACGCGCTGTTGTTAACTCGGCTATAACCCCGTAATCATCCTGATCATTTCTGTTTACTTACTAAACCTATATCCATCTCGTTTAGTTTTAGGTGATATGTACATCCGTTGGGGAATAAAACTATTATACTCTTTAGCAAAATGTAGCAAGAGTATAAAAATTTGTTACCTTGTTGAATATAAATTTTTTACATCTCAAAGAATTGTACTATACAACATCTATAACAGTTGTTTTAAGACTTTTGCCGAAAAAGGCAACAACAACTCCAAAAATAACAAGGAATATTTGGGCGCTTACACAGCCACTATCTTACTAAATAACAAGTGGTCAAGAAATGTCAACATTAGCTCTGACAATGGCTGCCGAATTCAACTGGGACGCACACTTCAAATATACTTGTATGTATGTACATATAATATATGAAGGTCTGCTGACGTACACAGCACAATATTCATCTATTTGACTGGAGTCAAACATTTATATACGTATATAATTGTATGTATGTATTCCCATTCATATGTATTTTTGTTTGAATGTAATTCTGAGTGCCTTTCAGGTGGGTAAGTGTCCCTTCAAGTGAGAGTCACAAATCGAATTGAACCAAAAGTAAATAAACCTCCCATTCCTTTAAGAGTAAAATTGAATTTGTTTTAATGTTGCCGTTTCTTATAACTGTAACTGTATCTTTAGCGCTAATATTTTTCAGCATTTCTTCGTACTATGGTTTTATCATACACTTTTTCCTTTGGCGTTTCAGTTGGCTCCTACTCATGTTCTTTCCAATTTACTTTCTGTTTGTATTTCCGTTGCCAGAATAAATTCTTTCCGTGCATTTTGTTGAGTTTTTTTAATCATTGCCGCATTACAATAAACAAGCATAGAAACATACCTACCATTACAGTCTGCGCACTTGCATACTTTACTGCTTAGTCTAACAATTTTTCACCGCTCTATATAACAGTAAATTTACTTGCTGAACAAAAATGCTGAGCCAGTTTTGTATTATTTAACATAATGTCTTTATCAGAGGTTTACTATTTTTAACATTTCTATGTTGTCGATCTTGTTGTTGTTGTTTGTTTATTTGAGCAAAGCTAAAAAAGAATATTCCATTTTATACTTTTGCGTTATATATTATTGAGAATTTGAAGCAAATGCTTGAATATAGTATTTTCAAGGTTTATGGTTGGCAGGGCGTATACGCAACAATTTGTTAACACAATAAGCTGAATTGATATCAGCTTTGGGGTTATATGGAAA
>NW_024396454.1:0-109944 GCF_016617805.1 Bactrocera tryoni
TTAACTCAACTAACTCCCTCAAAAGAGGCTTGTGAAAAGTGGTTGACCGAGTTCTTCGCAAATGAGGAGGGGGGCTTCTATGAGGGAAGTATATTTGAACTAAATCCGATCACTGTAACACTTTTTATAAAGCATTGAATAAAGAGCAAAAATGCGGAAGGGAGATATTTTCCAACCTGATATACAAGTATATCGTTAATTAAACTGCAAAATAGCGTAACATCACTTTTCATAAGTTTGCAGGCGAAGGAAAAACGATTTGATAGAAACTGTTCATGTTAAAAAAAAAAATTAGTTTTGCTATAAAATGGTTATGTATTGGTTATATATGGTTATATAATGGTTATATATTGGTTATACATATATTGGTTATATCTGACAGCAGAGCCTGAAACTTTTACGTCACATATATATAATATAAAGTAGTGGATCGTAAGCAATAAAGACTCAATTTATTTTTGGATGACACATTATTTTGCATTTTAGGTGACGATATGTAATATAAGGGTGGATCAAAAAAGGCGAATTTTTTTCCACTTGGTACTTTGAAAAAATGGTTAATAGTGATCTCTAAGAAATGGTATTCATCTATTAGCCGTAAATTGTAACGGGAAGGTCCTCCACCTGAAGTTTATCTATTTTTTTTTCTTATTATCCGATAGAGAAATTCATATCTCGCTCCAAGCTAGTTGAAAACATATTTCGTTTCAATATTTTCGGTTTTATTGCATTTTTTCTTTGATTAAGAAATAAAGTAAAAAAATTATGATATTATATAATATATAATATTTTTCTTTGATTTTTTTTGGCAAAAATTTCGATTTATTCATATATATGTATATATACCTTTTCCATCAGAAAAAAATATAGCCCAGTAATTTTAGCCACAACTGTGCCACTCACTCAATTATTTATGTACATATTTATCCACTTTTTGTTTTGAAAATTTCCCGATTCGCAAAAGAATCCATTAAAATGCCGATAGCATTTTAAATACTCAATCAACTCCCACTAACCGCGAGCACTTTCAGTATACGCCCAGCAGACGTGTAGAAATTTTTAAGCATTAGCCAAAAACGAATTTTCGCGTGCAGCAATGCTGAAACGGGCGACTGGCGAATTTTTAACCCAATTTCGGCAGTACAAGCTTTGCTGCTTTACAAATAAGTACTTACATATATTATTTATTTTTTGTGAATACGAATTTACAAGAAAAATAAATATGCTGAAGTAATTTTGACATATGTAAACAACCCCTTTCGAAAATCACGTTAATACCATGGTACATAAAAATAAACAAGACAAGAATTAGGTCTGGGATGGTCCATCTGTAGAAACCAATTTTCGATAACTCACTCAACCATTTCGACTGGTAACTGGTGAATGACACGCGTGATATTTTGCTCTAAGAAAGCGGGACTGTTCGCATAGACTTTAGACTTTACATATTCTCACAGAACCGGCCCAAAACGTGAAGTTATCTGCTCACCGTAGTTTTCTCTAATTAAATTCAGTATTAATGCAATGTGTGGGATGTATCGCCGCCTTGATAAAACCAAATGTCGCCGAAATCACGAGCTTCAATTTCAAGCATCAAATAGTCAGTTATCATGGTGCGATAACGGCCGCAATTGACGGTTATTTTTGAAGAATTATGTACCAATAATTCCACTGGCTCACAAAGTATACCAAACCGTTGTTTTTCTGTATGAAATGACCGCCCCCTTGAATCTCGTCAGGTTGCTCTTCGCCCCATATGCGGCAAATTTTCTTCTTTACTTACCCATTGAGCGAGAAATGGGCCTCATCGCTGAACAATCGGATTTTCTTGAAACTTTTCAAGATCCCATAGAGCTAAAGGCCGCGGGAGGGGAGTCAGTTACGTTAATACGATTTGAACGCAATCATAGCATATCAATAGGCGCAGAGATAGTCTGCACAAAATGATTGAAATATTCAATATTTAACATATTTTCCAATATATTTTAAGCGTAAAGCGTTTATTTTGCTTTCGTCGAAATATCTTTATAAAAAGTGTTCTATGTTTTAATCATTTGTTACTCTACAAATATTAGCTTATTATGAAATTAGTTCGCCGAAATATAGGCAATATTATTAAATTCCTTTGACGGCCAGTAATATGTTCATACATAATTCACAGACAAAAAATATTTCCACTTTAAAAACTCAGTCTTTGAGATTTAGGAGATACTTCTAAATAAATAATTAGCACTAAAATAGCAGCTTATCAATATTCAATCAATCGAAAAAATGTTAAGCGGGAGGCAAAATAGGTGTAAGTAAATTTTAATAATTTCATCTCGTTTTTGATTCGTATATCTTTCCATTATAAAATCGCAAATCTTAGCGAAGAGTGTCAAAAATAGGGGGAAAATGAGGCATCGTTTGCTCTCCCTATCGACCTAGTTTCGTAGCATCCCTATTAAAAAACCTGTTAGCTCAATTTTCAAGTAATTTTTGCACTCCTGGGCTCTTCTCACCTAGATACTTATATTTAACTACAAAAAAGAACTCTTTTTATATTGTTTCTCAAATTTTTGTCTTAACATAAATAAAATAAAGCATTTTTTAACTACGTCTGTTCCGCCTAATGTTCATTGTTACTTAGATTATCTAATTTATTGCTTTTCTTTAAACTTGTTCATTTTTAACTTAAGCTCCTCTAATCGTTTAAAAGTGACTTAAACTTAAATTTAAACACAGAAAAGCAATTAAAATGCTTGCCAACAAATTACAATTCGGAATTACGAAACCGTCGATTACCAAAATAGCTGGGCAACAGCAACTATTTGAGATAAAATGCAATTAAAAACAGTGCGGCGGCGATAACTTATTTTCGATTTTCTCGCGGCGCCTGCTCTGGATAAGCAGAAAATTAGTAACACGTGAATGTTTAGCTTAGGCACACTGGCGGCCACAGAGCCGAGCGGGCGGTGCTCAGAGGCGGAGAACAAGTGGTGCGCAGGCGCACATTTCCCAATTTCCAATGCACCAATTAAGCAACGCGACTAAACCACGATAATAGCGACTGCGGCGAGCCGAAGACAGCCGTGGCGGAACGCCGCTTGCCAATGTCCAGTTCACGCTGACGCTAAATGCCGCGCGGTTGTTATGAAATTTCATAACAATTTTCGTAATTTAGGCAACAACAAGAAGTTTTCATTTTTTACTTTTCTTGTTTTCTTCGTAAACATATGAACACCACCAACAAACGAGACAGTTTTTAAAGAAATCATTAACCTTTATGCGCGGCAGTGGCGACAAAATCGCACACTAAACGCTCACTGTTGTTGTTGCCACCTGTTTTTGCAGGAAGCAAATCACAGCTCTTTCCCTGTTTTGGTTGTTGTTTTTATTTTTGGCACGCGCTGCGATTTGCTACAGTTTTCCTGCTTTCTGCGCTCGCTTTTCATATTTCATTGGCGCTTTGTATGGGCATTTTGCACGGCTATCAGCTCGACTGGCTAATCGGCTTAAGTGCTGCCTGCCGCTAGCTGCTCCGCTTATGTGTGTGTGTGTGCTGAAGAGTGCTTGCTAACGCCGCTGCAGCGTTTGGTTGACGCTGCCCGATGATTAGTTGGTCAATGATCTGTTGTTGTCATTGCTTGTTGTTGCTATTGCTGTTTTTTGTTGTTTTCTACTGGGTTTGTTTCACTTTTCCATTTTTAGCAAAGTCCGACTTTTTCTGCAGAAGCATGTGTGTGTGTGTGTTTGTTTGTTTATGTTACCATTTCACATTTCTCTCGTTTTGCTTTCAGTTTTACACACTTCCGCGTACTTTTGTTGCGGAAAAGCAGGAAAATAAATTCCCAACGTTTATTTGACAATTGTCATTTAAACGTTTGGCTGTCAGGTCATTGCTGTCACTGAAGCTTTGCAGAACAAGCTGCGAAGTCACTGGGAAACATATTTGTAAGCGCCTTTCAGCGAATAAATGTGAATTTGTTTGCTCATTTTGGTTTTGTAATTAACTTTGAGCACGTCTTTTTATTATTATTGTTGTCTTTTGTAACAGGTGCCGTTATGCAACACTGTTAGCTTTTTATTTTTTGTCATAAGCAAAGCGTTGCAAATTTACTTTATGATTATTGCTTAGTTTAATTGTTTTTTTTACTTTTACTGCTGCTCATCACCCATCAGCCGTGCCACCGTCACTTGCGGTTTATTTTGGTTTGCATAGCTAATTAAATGTTGTCGAATGTTTCATTCAGCTTTAAACAGTGTAATCTTCAACTGTTTTTTTTCATTTAACTTTCGATTTCGTTTGACGACTAGTTTATTTGAAGTCTTAGCGCCCTTTAAGGGTTTATGACTCTTATGCAAAACTTTCACTGTCAAGGTACTTAAAACTGTTTTTTGTGCAATATTTTTATATTTTGTTTATTGGAAGATAAGGTTTATATTTTGTATTAAATAAGCAAAGCAATTTACTCTGTCTGTACTAACTTTTCAGTTAAACATTATTATTATAACCTTCTCCCGTCCAACCGACGCGAACCGAGTATTAAATTGAACTTCAGGGAATAGTACTGCTAACTATTCCATTCAGGATTTTTACTAAGAATATAACACCTAGCATTTCTCTACGACTCAAACGACTAGTATATTGGGGAAAACTTAACCTAGGATCCCATCAGATATGTTCTAAAGCGACAAGTTAAAATTTGTTTTTGTAACGACACTCTAACTTGTCAGAATGGATTTGGTTACTAGGGTTCCACACAACAGAACCATATTCCAATATAGGTCCAACCAAAGTTGTAAAAAGTGTTTTAGTAGCAAACGGATCTCTAACTTCTTTAGGCCAAACGGTAAACAAAACTGAGAATACCTTTTGCTCTTAAGGCTATGATATCAACATAACAATATACTAAAATCAAACCTAGGACCCATAGTAGCTCAAATCAAAAAGTTAAAAACTTGCTCCAGTAAATAGTCTTTTATTATAAGGAGAGGGAAATCTAGATCTACGAGGAAAGCACATTGTCTTTCATTTTTGAGATTCTATGCCAAATCATTTCTATCACACCAAATAGCCAAATTGTTTAAGTCTGCTTGCAACAGACACCTTTCGTGAATTGAAGTATATAATTTAAAAAAGTTTACGTCGTCGGCAAACAATAAAATATTTCAAAATTCCATGACAGAAGATTATTAACGGTAAATATCAGTAACAGAATAGGACCAAGATGACTACTTTGTGGAACACCTAAAGAGACATTAATTCAATCTGATAGATTATACTCAAATATCACTCATTGTGTTCTAATATAAAGATAGGAAGATACACATTGAAGAAACTATATTTGAAAGCCCAAAAGATCAAGTTTATGTACGAGAGTCAAGAGATTAACTCAATCAAAACCTTTGCTAAAGTCAATGTATATAACATCTGTATGCTTTTGTTCCCTAAAATTCAATGATAAATGGTTTGCAAACTCAAATAAATTTGTTAGAGTAGATTTCCCTTAACGAAATCCATGCTGAGAAGAAGAAATTAACGGAAAGATCGGAAACGTTATTTGGTCTGCAATGATAGCTTCAAAAATATTAGGATTTTTATATATTTAATATTTTTAATAAAAAAATTAACTTTTCCAGTAAAGCTAATGGTTCTGCACTCCCTTTTCGCAAATATGGAAATGGTAGTATGAATGAAATATGGCCCGCACATATCGACTATTAAAATTTAAAATGAGATAAATGATATAAGGATTCTAGTAGGAGTATTAATACCTTAATGTCTAATCGCCAGGCAAGCGATCGGACTAAAAATGCCTTATAATGACAATTGTAGAAGCTGTCAGCAAATGGAAGAGGAGGAGACTATAAAACATCTTCTAAAAATTTTCATTTTGTTTTAAAATCTAACCTTTCCTTTTCGTTGGGGCGTTTTTTACGTGGCGGGTTCCAAACCCAGTGCAAAACCCTGCCGAGGGATGGTTCGCATAATCACTTTATCTTGTATTCAAACGGATATTATTTGACTACCCAGAAGACACTCGGTCAAAAACCGGCAAATAGATTAGAAAAATGTTAAAAATCGGAACCCTATTGATTATTGGAAAGAAAAAAGCGGCAAAATAATTAATTCTATTATAAACTTTGCTCTTGGGTTATAAAAATTTCGATTTCTGAGGCACAAACCAAATGTTTGGTACTAAATGTGTACGAACCTTTGTACTACCACAGACAGCACTAAATTACATTTTAATAAATTATTAATTATCTTAAAGAAAAAGCATTGAGAAAACAATTCAGACAATTTAGTGAACACTTCTTGTCATGGAATAGTCCATATATTCAAGTTCTGGGCAAAACTTGGTCTTAAACTGTTAGACTCTATCCGCTTGCTTTTGTCTTTGAAGCTCCGATTGAAATTTGGTCCAACAAAATCGTTTTCCGAGCGCTTGAGTAAAAAATTCGGCAGTTTGGATATTTTTTCTAGCAATGATTTAATACTAGAAGATTATCTCAGCAAATTCATTTAACTTTTAATATCCCAATAGCTTAATAAAATATTTATTCATTGTTATTCTCGCTTAGTGGCATTCATGGCCCCATAGTATTAAGATAATTCAGCCATAACCACGAATTGTGTTCAAAACTAAGCTCACATCACTAAAAAAGAGTGCTAACTATTTGACTTATCTTTCAGCTTTACGACAACAATAACACAGCAATTAACTCAAGTGCTAAATTAGTGTTTCCATCGCACTGAAAAACGCTTCCTGCAATGCGCTTCGCCGCTTATCTGCGGTCCGTTGAAATCAATCGTTTTTGAGGAGTTTTGAAAACCTTGTCTTTTTTTGTTGTCAGTTCAATTCTAATTTGCATTGCGCAACAACATTGCCTTCCTAGAGTTACATAATGGTGGTGTGTCTTGCGTCTGCGTGGCGCACTTGTTGCCAATTCAATGTGGCAGTTCGTGTCTCGGGGCTTTCGAAGTACATATTTCACGCGCGAAACGCGAAAAGTCATTCACGCCACACACACTTTAAGAGGCACACATACACATGCATACATTCATTATATATATATATTATATTTGTGTGTGCGTTTCGCTCAAGCACTTGAACTGCGCCAATTTTGACTTCCTCAATTTCGTGTGACGCAGCGCGTTTCCACGCTCATTTAATTGCCTACACACACACACTCTTACATTCTTTCGTGCCTCAGCGATAAGTCCACAAATCGGCAAATCTGCAACTCATCTTATTGAGGCCGCAAGTGTAACTGCTTGCTGTTCGAGTGAAGGGACTTGTCTGTGTGTGATTGTGTGTGCGCGCAAACGATTTAAATCAAAATTGCAAATCAAAGCTTAACGAACAACCGTTATATACATAGATACCAGCCAGCACGCATGTGGCACGCACGTGATTTCGTTCCGCTGCGCCGTCGCCGCAGTCACCGCCTGCTGTAGCACCTGCAATGTGGCGTGATCGCCGGGCGATGTTCGCACGGGTTCCCGCCCGCCAATTTACAAGTGTGCAGCGTTTTATGTAAATCGTTAAAGTGGAACCTCTTTCAACACTTTTCATTTCATTTTCGGCCTTTGCGTGTTTTTCTTTGTTCACTTTTTTATTGTTTTTTTTTCTTCGTTTTTCTTATTTTTTTATTGTTGTTGTTTTGTTACATCAGCGCGCTAGCGCTGTTTTTGTTCATTTAATCGGCATTCCGATTCATTGTTTATCGCTTTTTTCACTTTCGTTGCCTCATTTAACGGTATATTGAACTCTGGCTTTTAAATGTCAAGCGCTTGTGTAACAATCTCACGCTGTACACACCTCATTTGCCATTTTTACATACATATGTGTAACGACAGTTATGCTACATACACACACATACAAATACAAAATTTTTATAATTAATTTTTACATATTTATTTTCTTTAATTTTTTTAATTTTTTTAATTTTTTCCAAATATCAATGATCGATCGTCTACTGTGCCCGCTTGTTTGCTTGACTAATGAACGCAACGCTGAGCTCACCCAATAACACAAACAAAAGATAGACAATTCTTCTTCAAATTGTTGCTTTTGTTGTCTCTTCTCTAATCGCAGATGAGTTTCGAAGGTTTCTTCGTGGCGCGTCTCCAACAATTTTTGTTTATTTAACATCGTTTCAGCGCTTTATTTTCCTCTACTTGCTACTGAAACGCTGAGGTTGCTTGCTGCTATTTATTTTATTTGTATTTAATTCCCTTCGCGGCCTCCACCGTCAAAGCCAGCTGCAGAGATGATATTATTTCTTGGTTTTTTGCAGTGGCACCAAGCTTTTCAGCGTTTATCTGATTATTATTAATATTTATTTATCTTCATTTATGTTTTTGTTGTTACTTTTTGTGGTATTCATTAGGCCCTGACCTGCGCGCAAAGTGATACAGTCACTTACATATTGATTACGCATTGAAAAGTCCGCTGAACAAACACCCTGTAAACAAGCGCTAATCACACAATTGCAGTCGGCTTACTCAGTCGCTATTTATTTCTAACACTCGAGCGCTGTCACAATTGCTCGGCAAGTGCGCGCTCATTATCATTCTGCTGGGCGTATACGCAACCTTTAAGTGGGGCAGAAAAACAAGCTCTCCGAATGACGACGCAAGTGAATGGCAAAAATCATGATCGCGTTGTAGAAATAAACAAATACAGATGCAATTATATTTTTATTCAAAGGATGAATGAGTTGCTTTGAAAAATAAATAAAATATTAATAAAAGGCAAGTGGGAAGTCGCATGACTCAGGCTCAGAGTACGTAACTGATGAAAATCGAATAAAAACCAAATTTAAATTTATGAAATGTAATAATTATGAATTATTAAATAAAGTACGAATATCTAACTATAGAGTATTGTAACAGTATGCTGCTCCACTAGGCGGTCAATTTAAGAGAATTGACTTTGATTCAGATATGCGTTAACTGGCCTACTAACCAAAGTTAACAGCAGTACATGCTATGTACTTAGAATAGCTTAATTGTGGATGGAGTATTACAGTATATTTGGTATAAAAGAACATTACTTCTTATCATTTTATATATATTTGGAAAATATGCCGCTTATTTCGACCAAAATTCTTACAAAATTTACATAAAAAAACAAATAAAACAAATAAAAACGCACTTCCGCCAGAAAAAATATCAAAACCAAAAATCAAGCTTGCTCAGAAAAGCACGAGATAAGCCTAATATAAAAATTGTACTCATTTTATAATAATTAAACAAATTGCCAAAACACTATTTAGTTCTGATATAAATTGAAATTGCCATCGCGTGTTGAGTAAAATCAATTAAAGTCCGCGCCTAATTATGAAAAAATATCCACTGAAACGCTTTCGGATAAAAATTAAACTTTTCCGGTGGAAAACCACCTAAAACTATATCTAGCTCTAATAAAAAATATAGAACGACGTGCCTAATTCGAATAATAATCAGTAAATTTTTTTAATTTGCATAAAAATTGGATTATTGCTGCGTTCACTCAACATTAAAAATAGCTTAAAAATCATATAGTAAGCTTGCTTTAATTTTATTATACCCTAAAACCCACAATAGTAAAAATAAATGATCAGCGCCACAAGCAGAGTCTATTTAGCCATGTTCGGATGTCTGTATATACGCCCCTTTGTTTTTGAGATATCGATCGGAAATTTTTCACACAACCTTTTCTCCCCTAGTGGATGCCCTTTTGTCGAAACCACCGTCATCGAATCACTATAGCATATAGCTGTCATGCAAAGTGAACGATCGGAATTAAAGGCTTGCATGGAAAACTTTTCATTTGATGAGATGCTTTTACAAAATTTGACTTTTTCTTTGTAAATTTCAATACATTTTCAATCTATTTAAATATAAAAACAAAAAGTAAAATGAAAATACAAAGCGGATGAATTATGGTAGTATGATATTAAATAAATTCATTAAAAAAAATAAAATAAATATTTAGACATTAATTTAATCGAAATGTGAGGTGTGCGAGTTGAATCGCAAATATACTTTCATGTTGCTCCAAACGGAGGAGGTAACGTCTGCTGAATTCTTCGATTGTTTTCTTTACAATGAACAACCTTAGATCCCGGTGGAGCACATCGTTTCTCATATGGAAATATGCGCAGAACTTTACTTTGAAGAGCTGGAATTACTTATAAATTTTTACTCGCTACACTACCTTAGATTTGAATACCATACGTTCAGATCGGCCTAAGTCTTACCTTATAAATTAGCAACTTGTTATTCAGACCAAGGCAGGATCTTGGCCTAAAGAGTCAGTATACCTGCGCCAACTTAAATCTTAGCTGAGTTCTTTTTATTTTTACGTGATCTTTCCAAGTGTGCCTCTTATCAATTGTAATCTCCAAATATGTTGCGCATGTGTTTGTTGCTAACAACAGGCCATATAAAGCCACCAGAGGGATTTTTTTTTTGCGTGAGAGTATATACAACTTTTCAGTGTTGATATATCGGCTTATTGTTTTGTTTAGTCGCATTCCAAATATTGACTTCGGCAGCACAATCGATATCTGCCTCAGAAGAATTGGCGATGAAATGAATAATTATCTATTGTGGCTTTAGATCTCCGAAGAAATTGTTCAGATCGGGTCACTATAACATATATTTGTGAAACGTATTATAGCTTCGGTGGAGTTCTGAAGTTAACGTATTTTCTTGTTTTTGTTTAAAATCGTTTGAAACTGCTGAAGTTTATACAGCGAATTGAACAAAATAAGACTAATATTTCGAAGAAATGTTGTGATGAGTTTACTTAACTCTTCAAGACACCATTTTAATGAAAAAAAAAAACTCATTCTTGGTTAGAATTCAAATTTGTTAAGGGGTCAGTAGGGTAATCTGGCCTGTTTTGTTGACATTTTTTTTCCATAGCAACTTTTATTCTACAATAGAACTTTTTTCACATATGATGAGGTATACCGTGGAGTGTATAAACAAATTTTGTCTGAATTTTTGATGACATCTGTCGGTGAAATGATTGGATGAATGAGATGCGTTTCTTCACTGGCGGACACGATTTCTCATGTTTGGATCAACTGAAACACAAAATCCCAATTTATCCTTAAAAAGTACGTAAATAGTTATCGTGACTACTAGAATCATGAAAAAATGTTGATAAATGAAAAAGTAATTAACATTTTTTTTTTAATTTTTCCCATGTTTTTTTACATAAATTTTGTCATAACATTGTCAACAAATTATAAAAAATATAAAAACGATAGCCAGGCGTTTTGCGAACACTTAAAAAAAATTAAGCAAATCGGTTGAGTAGTTCGACCGGAATAATATCCGACAGTTTAAAAAAATGTGTTTTGAGAAAAACGCGTTTAAAGTTTGAGGTGTGCACTCCGAACGCTCCAAACGTCGAGCGGTATTATTATTTTCGAGCCTTTTTCAAAACCTTCCAAAGGTAAAGTGGGTTTCTACATTAATTCTAAGGGTAAGGGCATAAGGAAACAGAAAATGCAAAAACAAAAAAAAATGTTTGAAAAAAATTACCCTACTGACCACTTAAAGGCTTGGCATAAAAATCTTGGTAGAAAAACGCATTTGTTGTGATGAAAGTCAAACTAACCGACAACATCACTTATTTTTAAAAAATTTCCATAAAAATATTGCTTTAGAAATGTGCTGGTGATCTTGTGCATTTATACTTCAGTGTTTTCAAGTGAGATTTGTAGATTATCACACTAAAGAGGTAGTGTCATTGATATGTGGCTGTTGTAAAATAATTTTTTATATCCCATTAACACCACTGTCATTACATTATTAATGGTTTCTTTGCAGTTTTAGCTGAAAAGTCTATTGCTAAAAGCTGATTTTCTGCCAACGAGCCTTAGATAATAAATAATAAATAAATTTTATGACAATAAAATATATAATTAATAATAAATTTGCCTGAAAGTACACGCCAAAATCTGCCTGATTGTAAAATATTCGAAACTTTTAAATAAAAATAAATAAATTCGGCATTTAAAACAGAAATACCTTCATCGCACCTGTCAGCCACACACACACACACACACAAATTTCAAATCAATTTTGTTGCGCTGGCCTTGTGCACTTGAAATGTGTCTGCTTCGCTTCGGCTCTTCGGCGCGTTATTTTTGCCCGCGAGCTGCGTAATTAGTTGGCATTTATTTCCACAAACACAAGTATTTTCAAGATCTGACAGCTGCGCAGTATTTTTACCGCTCATAATTGCCGATAACGAACAATATTGAGATTTAAGTAAACACGCAATTGCATTGTTTTTGTTGTTTTCGCAGCGAGCGTTGTCAATAGCCGCCAATTTGAATATTCACATTTGTTACTCGAGTTAATTGTTTGCATGTGAAATACCGAGATTATTAGTAAACGGATATTTGCTTTGTTTACCGATCGGTTTAACGGTACTCTTGAAATTGAGTAAGGTTTAAGAGCAAGAAATGAGGTAGAGAAAACTGTGTAAGAACTCTTTAAGAGATCGATCGATACAAAATTTTTAAAGTATTTTAAGAAGATCAACAAATTTTATTCCTGTTTATTTTTGATTTGTTTTTATTTTATTTTTTTATTTTTTTATTTTTTTTTTTTAATTTCTCAAAACATAATTTAACCGCAGAAAGCTTGAAAAGATTGCATATAATAGACTTCAGTCACCAGAGGGGCGCTTGACATAAGCGAATGTCGCCGCAGATCGCTGATAATGGCGAGAAGAAGATCTGCCGCATGTTGCATCATGATAGCAAATGTTAACAAGCAGGCGACTGGCAAGCAGCTGAGCGCGATGACAGCAAACTGGCAGGCGTAACAAGCCAATTAATAGAGCTAGCGGTGACGTCATGTCCCACTGACAGTGCAACAACAAACAAATTGTCTGACGACAAAGCGCTGCAACCAAGAAACAACAACAATAAATAAAAATAAAATATATTACAACAACAAAGTCAGTATGCAACTGCTGCAACACGGCATGCACTCGTAACGAAGCAACGGTGTCACATTTCACAGTTACAGCACTTGAAGCTGCGCGCGACAAGTCATTTGCTGTGTTTTTAAGTTTGAAAATACACACACACACTCAAACTGCGCACATGTGGGTGCACGGAAGATTTGCTAAGGCTCCACGTTAATCTTTGTGGTTTTGCTTGCGATTATGTGTGTCAAAAAGCACTTTGGTGTGTTTGTTGCATTCATACCCGCGTCAGCGTGACACCATAACGGTGTGTGTGTTTGTGGAAGAGGTGTAGCATCTCTGGTAATAAAAAACTCGAGTCACTTAATTCAATTCATCACGCGCTTAGCTCATTTTCCCAGCAATTGCCGTCATCAGCTACAACAACAACAACAGCAATAAGACAAGTTTGTATAGCAACAACAACCAGCTTGCGCACCAGAACAACGAAATTGCCGATGCAATTGCGATAATAAGTCAGTGTGTGGCGTTGAAGAACGGCTTGTAGACACCGCTCGTCGCTTCTAGCCGGCTTTGCATGAGATATCACGCTGGCGTTGTAAATTACAAGCAAGTTTTGGTCAACAAGTAAAGAAGACACGATGGCAATCGCACATACATAATTTCCATATGAATGTGTATATGTATGTATGTGTGGACTTGCAAGTACCTTGTAAAGCTATTCTCTGGTACTGGCAATATATAAAATTAATAAGATAATGAAATATCGGAACCTGACAAAGTTCACGGAGAGGGCTCTTGAATATTTTTCAAAACAGAGTTGCCACCTGACTAAAAAAATTAACTTTTCCATAGTAAGTTAACAAAATGTGAGGTGAGATTTACAATAGAAATATTATTTGGTAGAGGGTTGCCACCTATTATGAACATTTAAATTTTATTCGTATGTAAATTTAAAAATGCACTTAATTTTGCAAATATTTGGAGAAAAAAATCGAGATTTTTCATCGAGATAATTTTTACTATTATCCTAATTTTTTTATAAAGCTTTACTCAGAAAAAGTTAATAAGTCAATTTTTATATTACATTTTCAGCCCGAAAAATTTTCATAATTTAAATGGTGGCCCGATGGTGCATGGTCAGGTCTATATGGTGGATGCATCAAAACTTCCCAGCCAAGCTCTCCAAGTATTTGCCGAGTCATCAAAAAAGTGTGTGGTCTAGCGTTGTCCTGATGGTAGACGAACCCCTTTCTTGTGATCAGTTCTGGCTACTTTTTTCGTTTGCTTGCTTCAATCTCATTGGTTGTTGACAGTAAAATGTAGATACAATCGCTCGACCAGGCTGGAGCAGCTCATAGTGGATGATTCCGTTCTAATACCACCAAACACTCAGTACAACCTTTCGAGGCGTCAATCCTGGCTTTGCGATCATTTGTTGAGCTTCACCACACTTGAACCATGATCTTTTTCCCACATTATTGTCGTATTCGCTCCACTTTTCGTCTCCTATTACCATTCGCTTCAGAAATGGTTCGATTTCATTTCGTTTCAGCAAAGAATGGCAGATGTTAATTGGGTCCTTTAAATTTTTCGCAGACAATTCATGTGGTACCCAAACATCGAGCTTCTCTTTGTAGCCAGCCTTTTTTAAATGGTTCAAAACCGTTTGATGATGAATGTTAAGTTCCTTAGCGATGTCATGGCTGTTTATGTGATGGTCGTGGTCTATCTTTATATAATTTCCTCGCCTTTTTCAACAAGAGGTCGACCCGATAGAGGTGCATCTTTCACATTCAAATTTCCAGAACGGAAACAAGCGAACCATTGTTGTGCTACACGAACTGATACAGCATCGTCTCCGTAAGCTTCACAAATTTCATTGGTGGCTTCTCTTTTTATACAAAAATTTCAAAATATAGCGAATTTCTTTATTATATTCACTCATTTTTGAACAGCTGTAACTTTTTTTCAACTTCCCCGACTTTATTCTTATTTGGTTAAAAGAAGCTTAGAAAGGTGAGATACCTTTCCAACACTATATGATATGACACAATGTGATTGGTAGCACTGAAAATATACGACTGCAACGACCTCTATTGACAAAATACGAAAAGACTTTTTCGACTACCGTATATACATAAATAAAAACCAAGCAACCGTTTTTAATTTTTCTAAAACATATCTCTCTTATATGCAACTCATGATGACAATTACTTATGCAACCACATTTTCGCGCAACTGCATCTTGCCTACTATTCAACGCGCCACCGCCACTTCAAGTTGTCAGCAAAGCTTCTCTTAAAAATATTATTTCTTGTAGTGCGTTTGTTTACCTTTTAAAAAAAGATGCTTTTCTGCGCAGCTGCATGTCGTTAGATACTATTTTCAGCACAAAAAATCACATCATTTGTTGTTGTTGTGCGCATGCGTGGCGTTGACGCCACGAACAGCTGAATACTTCTGCCGTATATCACATTTATTGTAAATTTTCTTTGGTTATTGCGCACGATAAACATGTAAATTTGCGTAAAAAATATGCCAGCGAGCTTTTTGAAAGCTCCATTAGGCCATTGTACCACTTTTATTACGTGTCTTCTTTGTCTGCGCGCAGATGATTTTATGTTAACTAATTTTTTCACTCGCATATATTTCCTTATAGTCTATAAGTGTTTGTGTTGTCACACTTTTGAATTCTCATTCGCGATGTTTTTGAATTTCGTTGAGCTTGCGTAAAATTATGTAAATGCACTCAGAAGCTAGCAGGTGCCTCCAACGAGTTCGCTGCTTAAGTCTTTTCTACTTTGAGCTGCGCTGTGGTCGCTAATGCACTTAAGTGTTGTTGTTGTTGGTGTTTTTTGCTGTTCGATTAATTTGTGTAGAGGGTTGCATTGCCACTTTAAGTGACTATTAGGTAATGTTGCCAAATTGATTGTGCGAGTTTTCGAAAGTGCACAATTCAATTTTCATCAATTTATGTTCCGTTGATAGCGCGCATTAGCCACCAAAGCCAATCTAATTATTAACCATAAAGCAGTGCATTTTAATTGATAATATACGCCTATTTGTTGTTTTTGTTTTGCAGCATTGTTGCAATTAAGGCTTCACGCTTCACGTGCGAAATCGGTGCATTGCAATAATGAATTTTTAAGCGCTTAAATGCCAGCGGTTAGTACACTCAGCAAGCTTTAAGGTGATTAACTGCAGCAGTTGTTGCTTTGCTTTGTTTTTGCATTTGCTGTGGCTGGTAGTATGTGAGGTCATTAAATGCAATCGGTTTGCTAATGGTTCGCACTTTGGCAAAAATTGCACGCGATCGCTGCAAATTAGCTAATTTGCTTGAGGGCCGCACTCATTTGTAGTTTCAAAGGAGAAAAGTGTCGAAATAATGCTTCATTATAACATAACACGGAGGCACTAATTGAAAGTTTGGGGTGGACTTATGCGCCGCCCCTCCAAAACTAATTCTGTCTTTGAAAACTACTTCAAGGGTTCAAGGGTTGAAGCAGCCTTTCACAAAAAATTTTGTTTTCTGTATAGATTGAATCTTTAACGTTACAAATATCCAATCTGTAAGAGATTGCGTAGAGTAGAACCCTACAAATACAAGGACAAAATACTTAGGGCAATCCACGGCTTCGAAGCATTAAAATATCATGGTATGGACGGTAATTTACTTACTCGTAACTTGCCTGATCATAATATGTATAGTATACTAAAGATATTTGAGGCTTAACTATTTACCTATCCTTTGTAGAGAGGAAACAGTCGAATTTTTATCGATATATTAAGGGTTGATCCAGGGCGACTTTACTTCAGTTGCTAACCATAAATATATGTAGAGCAATGGCACCGAGTGACTTGACATATATGAAGCAATACACAATATCTCCAATAACGCAATTTCGTCAACAGTCTGGAAGCAGCACTGATAAATCCTGCCATAATAGTGTGGATAAAAGCTCTACCGAACAGGAGGATTTATGCGGAATGAAACGAAGTCAAATTAGCGCAAACAGGAACAGACGACATAACTATACTAGTGGCTGGGAAGTTTCTAGGCACAATCAGTAACGTGATGAACAAAGTTCTAATAACTCTCTAACTTTCTATCATTTGAATATTCTTCTCAATACAAAGTAAGCATGGCATTAACTGTAGTCTTCGCGTGATCAAATTTGACATAATATAAATTGGCATTAGCATACTCACAATACTACACATTACTTGTAATTCATATAAACATACCAGACATGGTCTCTAGAAGTATTTTGATCATAGCGCCATCTATCTGGTAGAGTTATACCATCCAATTATGAACTAATGTGGCTGGTATGCTTTTCAAACTTCAGCGCCTCCCATATGACATATTTGACTCTGCGCAGTTCATAACATTTGCCTTTCGTATTTTTTGCATTCTTAAAATGAGTGACAAACATGAGAGACATCAGAGATCCTATAAAAATCCGTCCGTATATATCATGATTTAGTCCCTAAGTTTTTGAGATATCGATCTGAAATTTTTGCACATGACCTTTTCGTTCCAAGAAGCTGCTCATTTGTGAGAACCACTGATATTGGACCGCTATAGCATATATCTGTCATGCAAACTACAGTTGACAAGATATCTTCAAGAAATTTAATATGAGTTACTATCAACGAAAACAGTGCAATCTCCAAAGAAATTATTCAGATCGGATCACAATAGCATATAGTTGGTATACAAACTGAGTTATCGGAATCAAGCTCTACTAAGTAACCTTTTGTATCTGTGAATGGGTAGGTGGTTTTATAACTTCGGTGCAGCGGAAGTTAACGTTTTTTCTTGTTATTTTTTTTTATTTTGGAACAAATATAAATGAAGTAAAACAACAAAAAATAGTACAGTACACAACAGTACACGATTTTGATCGAATCCAAAACGCAATGAATACCATCGATCAACCACCGCATTCACCAGATTAGGCTCCGTGTGATTTTTTCTTGTTCCACAAACTAAAATTTTCGCCCCATTTTCAGTCGTTCAAAAGAATAAAACAAAATTCGCTGAAGGAGTTGAAGGCCATCCCAAAAAGGGTATATGAAAAGTGTCCGGGTACTTTTTTGTCATAACATATATGCTAGAAAAATTATACCGGCCGAATAATTAAAGAGATTTTCTGCCTTAGCCGACAACTTGACGTGGGAATTAAAAGGTCGGATTCTTACAACATATGTATATATATAATAAGGTGACATTGTATTTATTTTCCAATCTTCGAAACTCTGGTTGTAGTCACTTTCCGGGATGGCCTTCAGTTCCGTCTTCGCTGCGGCTTGAATCTCCTCTATCGTATAAAAACGGTGTCCCCGGAGCGGTCTTTTGAGCTTGGTGAACAGCCAAAAGTCGCACGGCGCCAGATCAGGTGAATACGGTGGTTGCGGAACGATATGGGTTGAGTTTTTGGCGAAATGATCACGAATTACGAGGGCAGTATGGGATGGTGCATTATCGTGGGTTAAAAACCAAGAATTGTCCTTCCCCAATTCCGGCCTTTTTAGGCGGATAGCGTTACGCAAACGACGCATAACGTTCAAATAATATTCCTTGTTGACTGTTTGACCCATTGGAAGGAATTCATAATGCACAACACCACGATAATCGAAGAAAAGAATCAACATGACCTTGATTTTTGAGCGACTTTGGCGCGATTTTTTTGGTCTCGGCTCTCTTTTGGCACGATATTCGCTCGATTGATTGGTTGTTTCGGAGTCGTAAGCATAGATCCAAGTCTTATCGCCAGTTATAATGCGTTTTATGACACCCTGGTAGTCGGAAAGCATCGTTTCACACACTTCAACGCGACGCCTTTTTCCAAAAAATTCAATCTTTTCGGTACCAGTCGAGATTTGACACGCTTGAGGCCCAAAACATCCTTCAAAATGGTATTGGCTAAGCCTTTCGATATACCAACTTCATCAGAAAGGTCTCTAATTGTTAATCGACGGTTTTTCAACACCAAATCTTTGATTTGTTGAACGTGAGCTTCGTCGGTTGAGGTTGATGGTCGCCCTGGACGCTCTTCGTTTTCGACACGTTCACGGCCGGCTTGGAACTCACTATACCACTTGTAAACATTTTTTTTAGACATAACCTCACCACCAAAGGCTTTCTGCACCATCCTCAACGTATCCGCAGCAGAAAATTGATTCCGTAAACAAAATTTAATGCAAATTCTTTGCTCAACAAATTTCGACATCGCAAAAAACGAAAAACTCACTTTTAGCAGCTCACAGAACGGACGCGTATCTCAAACACTAATGAATATTTTGACATGAAATTTGACATAAATGTGACTGACAGTACTACCAAACTAAAAAAAAATAATTCTCCAAATCCTTCGACGCGCGCAGTTTAAATTCAAATGTCACCTTATTTTTTGGGCACATATAATATATAATAATGGCTCTATTTTGATTAAGACAATTAATTTAATACAACAAGCAAGCACCGTTATTTTTCCTTTCTAACATTGGCTTCATTACCGAATAAAATCGACCGGCAATTATTATTACTAACTCCAGATTATAAATTGTTATTTCTCAGCTTAATTTAATTATAACCAAGAATAACAATCACTCTCAATTTAATTTGATTGTTTTTGCCAAAGCGTAATTAATGTAGAATTAACAAAAAAAACCAAAAGCAAAAATTTAAAATCGATAAAATTCGGCAAATGAATTAACTGGCCTTGCGCTCGATACATCAATTCTTAATTTCGGGCGTTTAATTATGAGCATAATCACATTGAAGTTAGCGGCTACGAGATAGACTTGTTTAATGCTTAAAAGCAAACATACATATGGCCTGTTACACACGAACCAGACTAATTAATAAAGCACTTGTTGCATAGTTTCCGTAAGAAAAAATAGGAAAAATTGGCTCAAACTTGATGAAGTGACAAAATAGTTTCAGTTTGGTAACGCACAAAGGCTTTAATTAGGGTCAAGTCAACAAATTACAAAATGCCGATATTAACATCACAGACATTTACATAGAAAAAGCAAAATGCAGCCTCAAAAAATACAAAAAAAAAAAACTGGAAAATGTTAATTACAAATCGACGAAAATTCACGGGATGAAATCTCACTTTCTGCGGTAGCCGAGCGGGGACCGGCTCAGCGCGCCGTCGATGCCGATCAATCCGAGCCGCCAATGATCCATCGTTGTTGTTAATATGTGAGGGGACTCAGCCAGGCATGAAGCGAGCAATCAACAAGCATTTTTTTATTTTTTTCACTTTGCTCTCGGGCGCTGCGCGTCTAGTGTTTGTCGCCGCCTCAACCGCCGCCGAAATTCGATTTTTACAAATCACTTTAACTAAATTACATATTGACGTGCTGAGTTAAGTGTATGCATACACACAAGCAAAGTTGCGCTGACAGAGTTGCAAGTGAAAGTGAATTTTTGAGCAACGAAAAGTCGCTGACCAAAAGTGACTGCGACGACAGCATGACAGCGGCCGCCGATCAGGCGTTTTATTGGTGACTGCATGGAAGTATTTGTGTGTTCTGGTAGTGGTGACTACTTTAGTGCGTCGCGCTACCAAAACTGGCTGGAGTTGCAATTATGGGACCAAAAGTGGGTTTTGATTGCGAAAAATGTTTTGGCGGTGAACAGCAAGCCGCTGGTAAACGAATCATTTGCCAAGCGAAATGAAAATCAAATTAAGGGTACCGTTAAAAATCCACAAGCGATTGAAATCGATACACATTGTGGCTAAAAGTAATTGCTTGATTATTTCATTCATAAATTAGTTAAAAATAATTAAGTTAATAAATCAGTGAAAAATATTTGTTTCCAACAATTTGCTTTTTTGGAATACTAAGCGAATTATGATAAGCTCGTTCAAATATCCACTTTTCCAGATTAAAAACATATATATAAAGCGAAGAATATATAAAATGTATTTTAAAGGAAAACTCTAATGAGAAAACTAAAATGATACTGGCATTGGAAAATTGTTGAGTAAATATGTAAGTAGGTAGAGTGGCTGTCTAATGCCGCACCTAGGCCTTTAAGTGGCACATTGTGAAACCACCGGGACTAATATTCCCTCGCTCTATTGTATGCTCTCGAAACACTCCTTGCTTCTGATCAGTTTCAACAAGTCAAAAAGTTTTATCCGTGCAACATCCGAAATATCGTCAACAAAGCTAAAAATTAAATTAAATTAAAGAACTAACCACACACACTTAAGAATAGGTCACAAGAAATCCCACCTCTGGGTCTCTCTAGTATATACAGACTAGTTCTTCATTTCACTATTTGGCCTTCCTCTCTACTAAGAACCATTTAATCTTTTATTGTCTTGTTGGGATAATGATATTATATTTCATTATATCGACGTGGTTTCAATTCTCGGCATAGTCGTTGCTGGAAGCATTTGAAATTCCGTTAGTTACAGTTTCCAAAGCATAAAATTGATTTGTTTTCGGTTTCGCTTTCAATATCGCCATTAGTAACTGTTCGAATTATTTTCAATTTATTTTGGCTTTAAGCAACAAAATTGGCGTATTCTCTGCAAATCCAAAACGCGAGCCGAATTCTGGCAACAACAAAATGTATGTCTAGCGCGTTTTTCATAAAAAATATGTGCAAGCGAGATCAAATTATTCAAACTATGTAATTAGTTTGTACAGTTATGAGCGCTGCGGCTGTGTCTCTGCGCTGGTTCTCAGCCAGCGCTTATGTAACTATTTTCATATTTTTTTGTTGCTGTGGGAAATGTGTTTTTACACACACGGCCGCTCGTTCGCAAAGAATTTATGCAATCAATTGCCCGCACACATGCACTCGCGCATAACTGTCAAACCGCGGTGGCCATTTAATGATTTTCACGCATGTCTCCGAATTTATCGTCATGCGCTTTTGATGCGACCATCAAGTGGCAGTCAGCGAAGAGTTGTTGCATTTATGCGGCAAGTTTGTTGCTTAAGTCTTTTGTTCGCGGACGCTTAAGCCACAGTTAACGGCCGATAAAAGTAAATTTTATTAATTTTATGTTCGCCATATATTTTTCGGCGAGTTAATTTTATGGTCGCCGCTTGTGTAATGGCATGCCATAAATTCTGGCATGACGCAATGTTGCACACACACACACATACGTGCACAATGTAGCTGTTGTATAATGCATAAATCGCCTTGCGCAGTTATGGCGGACGGACGGCCAATTCGGAGCGAATGTGTGGCAAATCACCTGCAGGCGCATTGGCCGCTTAGACATTCGCTTTGTTCTTTTATGTCAGTCCATTTGAAATGTCGATTCTCTGGCTGTTGACATTTTTCGCATAGTTTGCAGTGCTATAGTGTTTGTTGTTGTCTTTCAAGTGCTGTTGCTGTCACACATTGTTTATGGCCAACACGAAATTCATATTTACTTTTGATCCGAGCATTTTCTTTGTGAATTTCATGTCCATTGTGGCAGCCGTCGCCGGCAGCCGCACTTGTTTACGTAATTGCCCGCTTAGCCGCTTTGCTATTGTTGTGTCTTTCGTATGCGAAAAATTCTCGGCGCCCTGCCGCTTTGCCGGGAACCGGTTGCTCGCGGTGCGCTCGTGATTTGCTGTCTTAAGGCGAACCACTTTGCTCCGTGCATTTTTGTTGTTTTCGCAACAAGTGGTGCTATTAAACAATGCTGCGACTGCCAAGGTGCGAAGGCGGCAGCAGGTTTCATAACAAATCAAAGCATAAATGAACGCTTATGTTTTCTGAACTTCTACAGGCGCAGCAACACACCCCTACATATATGTATGTACAGCTCAGACGTGTCGTTGCCGCATCTGACTTCCCGATTAACCGCTTCGAAACACGCCACTTTCACTGCCAACCAGCAAACTGCAATTCATCAGCGCAGGCACTGGCGGATTTTCATGGCTGTTGGCACGCGACAGCCACTCTAACAGCAACGAGTTCAATTTCCAACAGCAAATCGTTATAAAACTACATATTACAAACCGAAATTGCGAGGAGACTGCAACCGTCAGCGCCTGTCGTAGTCACTTGGTATCTACTACTACTATTGTTGTTATTGTTTCACCCTTGCCTTGCCATTTGCCATACTCTATTAGCTTAGCCGCAGGCTAATTGGCTCTGCCACCGACTGCTCCAATTCCAGTGCCACTTCGTATATGCGTTTGTGTGTGTGTGTGTGTGTGTGTGTCGCATTAGTTGCGCCATTGTGTCTCTTTGAATGGAAATTGGATTCGAACGCTTCGGTTTGCCCTCTTTGCTCGCCTTGAGCGCTAATATGATAATATGAGTGATTTGCCATAGTTGTTTGTTTTTCTATTTTTAATTGGAAATGACCAATAAGCTTGGCATTTTGCACCGACGCTATGCTTATTGATCGAAACGAGTTCCGCGCGGAATTGTCATTATTTCAATTATTTTTGATAAATGATCGCAAGAATTTGTTTCGCAATAAGTTCATGGTTTGGAAATTTTGCACGCTTATTGAAATTCAAAAATCAAGAAATTTTAGTTTTTTTAAAAAATGTTTTAAAATAGTTCATTGCGCAAGCGGCTAGAAGTTGTTTTTAAATATTTTTTTACTTAACTCAAATAATATGTGCAACTAAAAGTGTAAATATAAGGAGTTGTTGAAGATATGACTGTAAACATAACCTCAAAACAATTATTTCAGCAAAACAGGTGCCTTGAGCTCCATTGTCCACTATTAATTTTTGCTCTAAAATCGCCTGAAAACTCAGAATTGAATTGATCCAAAAATGTGTTCACACATTACGGTATCTTTTAGCTGTTTTTTAAGACTTAGTATTAGTAAAAATATTTATTTGGAAAGGAACTACGGCTGATCTCCAAGAACTGAACTGGATCCTCTGAAATTAAAAAAAAAAAACAGATTTCGTTAAAATAATGTTGAGTCTAGTAATTAATTGGAGGAATAAGCAAGATAAAAATTTTGACAAAATGCCGGTTCTTCCAAAAAAACCCATTTGGACCAAAATTTCAGACTTAAATTGTTTATAAAAAATGTATCGGTGAGAAAAAATCTTCGTTTATTTATCAAAAACTATATTTAAGAAACTCGTGTTGAAATGTAAGACTAATTGATTTAGCCGTTTTCGAGTAATCTTGGTCACCGATTTTGAAAACTCCATTTTGAGAAAAACGCGTTTAAAATTTGGATTGCACTTCCAAGCACTCTGAAACGCCTTTTCAATTTTGCGTGTAACTTCGAAAATATGAAATTTTCTATGTGTATTCTTAAAAATATTTACATTAAGAAAAGAATAAAAAAATCGATTTTTTGAAAATTTGAACTTATATAACCTCTTAAAATTGCATAAAAGTTTATTTTAAATAAATATTAGGTTGTCGAAAAAGTCTTTTCGTATTTCTAATTAAACTTCAACTTATTTTTTATATTTATACTAATGATTAAATCAACAAATATGTAAAATTTTGGTCAACCACTTTTTGACATTTTTCCGCTAGAGACATTATTCCATCAATGTAAAGCGAAATTTCCGGAACGGAAGCGCGCGAACCATTGTTGTGCTAAACGAACTGATGCAGCATCGTCTCCGTAAACTTCACAAATTTCCATGGTGACTTGCGCGGCATTTTTCCCTTTTTTATACAAAAATTTCAAAAAAAGTGAATTTCTTCATTAGTTTCACTCATTTTTGAACAGTTGTAACTTTTTTCAACTTTCCCGAATTTAATTTTTTTTTGGTTAAATGAAGCTTAAAATCTCACCTTTCGAACACTATATGGTATGACACAAAGTGATTGGTAGCACTGGAGATATACGACTGCAACGACATCTATTCACAAGACACTAAAAGGCTTTTTCGACTACCCAATAAATAAAAAAAATATAACTTACTTGCCATAAAGGATCCATTTTTGGACGCACACTTATTACCAACAAATGCAGATGCCACCACTACCCACATCTCACTTTCCACACATTTTGTAGAGCAAATCAACCGTGCGAATATTTTCTATTAAACAAGAAAGTATAAAGTAATGAAAAAATAACATGAGACACACTTCCACTGTCGTTAAAATGAGCAAAAAACGAAATTTTTCAATCAGCTGTTTTATATATTTGTGTATTAATGAATTCCAACGAATTTCAATCCAATTAAAGACTAAAATATCAAAAAATAAATTTATGAAATTTTATAATAGCCAATATTGCTTTTAAATTTCTTACAGTCACGTGGCGTATTTAACGATAGTTATCAACCACATACGTTCGCACCACGCACTGGAATTTGGAATTGCACCGGAAACAGTTTAGATGTGTAAATAAATTTGGCTAAACGAGCGAGAGCCAACAAAAACAAACACACATATGCACAGCAAAATGGACGACATTAATGCCGTTAGCAGCAATTTCAATAGCGCCAACAACAACACAAGCATGAGCATGAACATGGACAGTAACAACAGCGACGACATGGTACGCCAATCCGAATCACCGGCACGCACAATTGATTCGCACGATTCCACTGTCGACAGCATGGACACGATCGTGGATCGTAGCGTCAATCGCGAGGAGCTCATGCACGCCGCCATTGAGCAGAGCTTGAACACGACAAATGCACAGCATGACAGTCTCACCAACTCACAGAAATCCATATTGCAACGCAACAGCAGCGGTTGCAGTGACACCGACGACCACCAACAGCAAGAGCTGAGCCCACAAAAGCAACAGCAATTACAAGCAGACACGCAAAGTCATATTTACTCAAGTCCTGTGTACGATCAGAAGCCACCGCTGAAGTTGACGGCAGCCACATTGGTCGCCTCTGTGGCAGCCAACAACGTTGGCAATGGCAAAAGCGTCGATGGCGATGACGCAAAGAAGCTGAAATTGATGACACACGAGGAATTCCAACAACAATTGCAGGCCGCTATTGCTTCGCGTGCCAACACACTCGATTCGCGTATTAGCAAGAAGCAGCGCTTTCCACCGGAATTGATTAAAATCAAAGATGGCGACGGCAGCTCATCGAATTCGGCGAAAGCGGCGAAATTTCAAAGACGTGCCAAATCCAGCGCCGACTGCTGCTCGGCCTTCCCATGGCAAATTGTTTTGGGCACATTGCAGCTAATGTTGGCCATTACGTTGGTGGCGCTCGGTTCATTGTTGATTGTGCGCGAAGCGGCGCTCTCCACGGCCGGTTGTGGTATTTGGACTGGCCTGGTGGCCGCCATTACTGGTTCGCTGGGTGTAGTTAGCATACGGAAGACACAAACAGCGTTTCTGGCTTTGAGTTTAATTTGCATTGCGACCAGTACACTGGCGTTGGCTGTTTCCGGCGTGGGGCTATCTAGGGACGTCAATCGAATGGAGGAAAAGGTAAGTAGAAATTAGCCCCAACAATGTATAAATAAAGTATGGCCTCTTTTCTTAGTTCGACCTGTTGAATGCGAATAGTGAGATATCGGCTGCTTCCGGTCTAATTTTGGCATTGTTTTTACACTTTGTTGTTAGTATTGTATCGGTGTACAGATGTGCGCTGCAGATATGTTCCAGGTACGTAAATAATATTAGAATTATGATAATTACACTTCAGTCTACATAAATCGCAAATTTAATTTTGTGAAACCAAATTTCGGCATCCGGTTGCTGGCTAGTGTTTAGAAAAAGTTTTGACGTTTGGCTTTCACATAATCTATTACAATCAGTGTAAGAGATGCCAGATAGTTTTCATAATTCAGAGTAAAGCAATTTAACTAATGACATTAAAAATGTACCTTTGACATATTGCATTTCAATTTCTAGCATAAAGAGTATAATATATATGTATGTACATATATAATGTATGACTCAAGTTTACATAATCATATATTGCATGTATTCAAGTCTTCTCAAATACCCGCATACGTACGTAAGCACCGATTACTATATATTATAAACGTTCTCGGTAAGCACCATACGCTCAATAATTCCTCAGTTTAGTGCTCATTTATTGCGTATGGCAGCACTTCGCTTAGCAAACTGTCAAACGCTGACGATCCAGTGCGAATCCGACAATAAGCTAGCAGCAACAGCAGTGAAGTGAAAAAAATCATTTAATTCATGCAATTTAGTAAAAGTTCATGCAAAAATGTGTAAAAAGAATGTATAAATTTTTATAGTAGTGCGTAAGCGTCGCGTCGGTATGTCTCGTATGTGTTTGAATGTTTTAATTACGTGTGCAACAACCAAATATTTGTGTACAAATAAACAAAACGACCTGTGAAAATATCGCCCACGCCTTCCTTCCACTAACCGTAGTCACAATTCACCGTCGCATTGACAGTAGCAGCCACAAGCGCAGTGAAAGCAGTTGAAAATATTGAAAGTTACAAATATCGCAGCACATTTTAATTGGATCACGGCGACGTTAAAAACGCCCACATCTTCGGAGGTCATCAGCGTCACCGGCGCAATGCCACTGGCCGATTTGAATAAAGATTTGCGCCAACAGCACCAGTTAGGCGTTGGTATAGCTGTCGGAAATAATGTCCACCCGGACAATGCCAATGGCGCCTTGGGCCAGCAGCAGCGGCGCCAGCGAATGCAGATCACTTCGTCAGGTTGTAGTAGTCTGGCCGTGACACCGATGGAGCACACACCCACTGATGAAGAAAGTGGTGGTGTGACCACTGTGACGTCATCCCAGCGCAGGCAGCAAGCACAGCAACAGCAACAACATTTGCAACAGGTGCAGCAAACGGCATTACAAGCTGCATTAGAACAACATCACATCAGCTCCGATGCGGCGGATACGACTGAACTGATGGATTTAAGTGATTCGGAAGGTTATGCGCCAGCTGTGGGTGATGGGGAGTTGCGCGAAAATGAGTTCGAGCTACGCGAAGTAATAAAGGAAGGCCATGACAAAGCCGACCCATCGCAATTCGAATTGTTGCGTGTGCTGGGCGAAGGCAGCTTCGGTAAGGTGTTTTTAGTTCGCAAGGTTATTGGCAAGGATGCAGGTACGCTATATGCAATGAAAGTGCTGAAAAAAGCCACGCTGAAAATCAAGGACCGTGTGCGTAGTAGAAATGAGCGTAAAATTCTAGCCGACGTCGGGCATGCGTTTATCGTGAAACTGCACTATGCCTTCCAAACACCCGGTAAATTGTATTTAATATTGGACTTTTTGCGCGGTGGTGATCTATTTTCAAGATTATCAAAAGAGGTGATGTTCACAGAGGACGATGTCAAATTTTATTTAGCTGAATTGGCTTTGGCACTAAATCACCTACACACATTGGGAATAATTTATCGCGATTTGAAACCGGAAAATATTTTGTTAGACGAAAACGGGCACATAGCGCTTACTGATTTTGGTCTGTCGAAGCAACCTTTAGATGGCTCCAAAACATATAGTTTTTGTGGTACCGTCGAATACATGGCACCGGAAATAGTGAATCGCAAGGGACATGGTGTTGCAGCTGATTGGTGGTCTTTTGGTGTATTGATGTTCGAAATGTTGACAGGAAATTTACCATTCCATGGACAAACGCGTCAAGAAACAATGAATCAAATATTACGCTCGAAATTAGGAATGCCCGAAAATTTATCGCCCGAGGCGCAATCGCTTTTGCGGGCACTATTTAAACGTAATCCCCAAAATCGTCTAGGTGCTGGAGAACACGGAATACTGGATATTAAAGCGCATTGTTTCTTTGCAACAATTGACTGGGTGAGACTGGTGCGGAAAGAAGTACGTCCACCATTTATACCAGCAGTGTCGCGTGACGACGCGTTTTATTTCGATATCGAGTACACCTCGAAGCCGCCACACGACTCGCCCGGTGGTCCAATTTCTGCGTCGGCACATGAAATCTTTCGTGGTTTTAGTTTTGTGGCGCCGGTGTTACTGGATGAATCATCAAACAATTCCAGTCCACTATCGCCTTATGTGCCCCACGCACACAACCCGCAGCGTTCTCTGCCTGGTGTGCTGCCTGGCAACTTTCATTCGGAATACAATTTGTTACAAGAATTGGGACGCGGAACATTTTCCGTGTGTCGTTTGTGTGAGCATCGCTCAACCAAAAAACATTTTGCTGTTAAAATTATTGAAAAGGCAGCGGCAGCAGCGTCGTCTACCTCCGCCGATTGTTGGGAAGAGGTGGAAATAATGCTGCGATATGGAAATCACCCTAACATTGTCACCCTATTCTCAGTGTATGAGGACGTAACGTCTGCGTATCTAGTTATGGAGTTACTAAAAGGCGGAGAGCTACTCGATCGCATACTAGCAGTGGGACAAATGTGCGAAAGTGAAGCCAGTGCGGTGCTGAGAACGGTTGTGTCAGCTGTGGCGTACCTGCACGAGCATGGAGTTGTGCATCGTGATCTAAAACCATCGAATATGATTTATGCCAGCATGCGGCAAACGCCGGAGACTCTAAAACTTTGTGACCTGGGTAAGTACTGAAATAAATAGCAAATGTTTTGAAACAAATTCACCATGTGCCTTTGGTATTGATAACTCCAAACTAATTATATTCAGGATTTGCAAAGCAGCTGCGTGCCGACAACGGTCTGCTGATGACACCATGCTATACAGCCAACTTTGTGGCGCCAGAAGTGTTGAAACGACAAGGTTATGACTTGGCCTGCGATATCTGGTCATTAGGAGTGCTGCTCTACATTATGCTCTCTGGTCGTACACCTTTCGCCTCAACGCCAAACGACTCTCCTGACGTGATATTAAAGCGGATAGGTTCCGGACATGTGGACTTCACTTCCAGTCGTTGGGCGATGACCGGGCACGAAGTAAAAGATCTGCTACGTCAGATGCTACATATTGTGCCGGAGAATAGACCGACAGCAGCACAAATTTTGCAACACCCGTGGCTGCGCGAACAGTCAGCGGGTTCAGTGCGCCTCACAGAGTACGCGATTATTCCCACGCAAATGTCAGCCAAGGGTGTCAACGCCACAGGTGAAAGAGGCTTGGGCGTGGCGCAACCCAACGCTAATTCGGTGCGGGAGGCAACAGCGGCGCTCCGCGGCGCAGTCGATGCGACTTTTCGCGCAATTGCAATACCACAAGCGGCAAATGTGGGACCAGTAGAATTGTCGAAATTGGCGAAACGACGTGCCAAAGACCGAGCCAACCTGCACTCCTAAATTTTTTTGGCGAAATTTCAATGAATCATCTGCTGGGGGGCTAGGTGTGAGCTAGATAAAAACCATTTAGTGTGCTAAATGGAAATTTGTTTACCATAAAAGCAGTGTTGGTGCGTGTGTGGAAAAGCAAATTGCCATCATTATACTGTGGCACACATTGTTAGCGTATTTATTAATAAAACATTTATCTAGTGGTGAGGAGAAGACGGGGAGTAATTATATTTTTAGGCGTTTTGTCAGCTTCTTACGCACGACTTCCAGCTGCACAAACACACAACCCGCCCCAATTAAGGGGGTTGAGGACAGCTGGTGTGCGTTCGTATGTCTGTGCGCGTTTTTAAGTGACGAGATTTTGCGAACAAGCTAATTATTTATTTTATAAAATAATACGTGTTGTTTGTATGCGATTAAATACATATTAACATTTGTAAATGATAGACAAGATAAACATAAGAAAAAGAAGGATATATTTTTTGCATAACTACTTACTCGAAAATAATGGCCAAAGTTATAATGCTTATCACAACTAACAAACAAAAAATAATAATATTACAATGAAAACATTGTATAGCTGTACACGCAGCAAAAGCTGCAGACATATTCTAAATAAGTATTTTCTAAAACGATTTCAACCACGTTTAGTGTTCGTAGCAGCGATAAATAGATTCAGCCAACTTCCCGAAGAACAATTCCAAATAAACTTTTCATGCCATTGCCAAATTTTTGACGTGTGCACCTGCAGCACTCTACGTTTGAAATCAAAATTATGCACGAATTTTACTGAATAATAAATGACAGACCTATATTTTGTATAAAATTATTGAATATGGTAAAATTGTAAATTTCTCGCTTAATTGTAGTGAAATTGAATTGTGAAAACAATACAAGATTGTGATTTGCCTTTGAGAATAAGTATAAAACACTACAAACATGCATACGCACATAACCTATAAGTGAGCTCGGTTGAAACGCTGAACAATTAATTTGTAAAGACGAAAGTTATGTGAAAATATTGTGGACAGTAGGAAAGTGATACTTGTTTTGTATATTAAAAATCCAATTTGAAATACTTGTTGTTGGGAAAATTTGAAGAAAGTATTTAACTAGTAATGTAAGTAATTAATTACGTAACTCTCTCTCCGGAGTCTTTCTACCGAATAAGCGAGCATAATAATGAGTTGCTGAATTCTACTACTCACTTGCGGTTTCTATATTTCCAAAGTCGTGAATGTAACAGTCGAAAAATGCCAAGCATTGCTGCTCCTGAACGCAAACTAAAAAAAGAAAAGTAAAGTTAATGAACAAATTATATTGGCGATTGAATGCGTGTAAAATTAAGATAGAAACAGTTGTAGTTTTAGTGACTTTAAATTTGACATTTTGTAACTCGGCTGTAATTCGTATACATATAATCATATTATCGCTTCTAACTACAAACATATATACATATATATATATATATATTTAAGTAAATAATAGATAACTTAAGAAAGTAATGAAGGTTTGGTGTTAATAATAATTGCTCGTACATACACGTGTACATATGTAAATTTGTAAAAATTGGCCGAAGAAATTTGCAAAAAAAGCTACGTTAACCTAAAATGAAGAAAACGATGACGTCGGTAAAGTATTTTAACAACTTGCATTAAATATATACATACAGACAAGCATATATTAAAAAAGTTCAATTTATTAAATATTAAATGCATATTGCTAAGCAGAAATACACATACGTACATAAGTACATACATAGATACACATATACACACAAAGAAGGCAAATATTATATATACATGATGCATATAACATATATTAGCTATATATATACATATACATATGTATGTATATAGTATGATTAACTAATAAATGTATATAAATATATTTAGAGAGAATTTATATAATTACCTACCACATACTTACCTTGAAAATTATGACGTAATAACTGCATAAATACCTACATATACATACCTACAACATTTGTCGAAATTTATAAAGTTAGGTTGTTGGGCGGTCTTTTAAGCTTCGCAACTTCTGTGTTATATAAAATAAAATTTGCATAAAAACTGTTGCAGTTTATACATCAAAAAAAGAAATATATATAAACATATTTTGTGCAGATGTAGGCTAACACACACATATTTACATATACATGCATACGCATGCCTTTTGCATATGTAGCTATTGTTGAAATTTGCAAAGATTTAAACAAACTTGCCTATAAAATGAGATTTTGGAACGAGCCAACTGCTGAACAATTTGTAAAACAAAAAAAACTAATTTAATGAATATAAGAAATTCAGTGCCATGATAAAGTGTGAAGCAAGCGGTCTCACAAGTGGGGAGGGTAAATTTATGAAAAAAATAAACTAAAGACCAATTGTTGTAAACCCTCTTTGCTTTTAAGACCGCATACTACACACATACTTACATAGTAAACCGCATAAAATTCACTTGAAAAACTTTTGCTTCAATTGTTGTGCCGATTTTCTTTTTAATTTCTTTCTTTAATGCATAAATTTCACTTAAGAAGAGGGTCGTTTTAAATGCTTTCATCGAAATATAAAAAAGAAATAGCAATAAGCATACATAGACACATACAACTTGCCAAGTAGAATATTTAAAATTCTCAAAAGCGGAAATATTAATACAAAAAAAGTATTTCAAAGCTTTAAAAGCTGATTTCTTCTGGCACTGATACGGCAATCGCTCTGTCACCTACGCCTGTCATTTATCACAAAACGCAACCTATGCGCACAATGAGTAACAAAAATAATAAAAAACAATAAAAATAAATAAAAAAGTAAACATAGACGCTAATTATCACTTCCTTTCTGCTCGCCGCTGGCTAGCATTTGTCGTATCAGCGCTGGGGCACAAACCAAACAGCCAAATAAAAAGTCTAATTTGAGTGAAAAAAAACTGCAAATTTTTGCAACAAGTTGCTTCCATGCAAAATTTATAAAACAAATACAATTATTGTTTTTTCTAACGTTCAATTAAGCAAGAAATTCGAATGTATAACATACAAACAAATAAACATATATTCAAATCCACTAAGTTGTCAATTCACTCTACAATTATTGTGCAAACATACTTACATACATATATTTTTATGCGCCTAACTCACACACACGCACATACACTTACATACATACGTATACAATATGTATAGGCATATTTGAATGCACTTTACAACAAGAACAAAAACACTCGTTTAATTGTTAACATTTTACCAAGTATTATATTTAAAATTTTGATGTTTTGTGTGACATTTTTGTAAAAAAACTTATATTTACCAACACTTTGGAAACGCATTTTATATCTCTCCATACTTATTGTATTATATAAGGATTTACATACTTACATACATACATACAAACATACATGCAAATGTGCAACTGTCTTATTACTGTGTATTAATTTTAGTTAATTCGTTTGAAATCGTTTAATGTATTCATTAACATATTCAGCGCTAGGAAAATCTTTACCATTTGCATTTAGATTTTAAATATTTAGTGAATTCTACAAAACCAACAACTGCTACTGCTGCTCGTATTTCAATTAAGCGCTATATACATACATACATACACACACATTGCCATCTGCGGTGCTAATTTGTGGAAGAAATAAAAACAAAAGCAACAATAACAAATATTCACAGTCGCGCACTTCATTAAATACGTTGAAAAAAACAACAAAATAAGGTACAGCTTGGCAAAAATAAATGCAGCTGGTCAGCATGTGAAAAGTTGTGTATTTTCCCACATTAAATATTCCAGATTTACTATATATTAATAGCAAACAGCAAGAATACAAGAAACAAACAAAAACAAATATGACCAGATTATTAAATGAATTTAAAATTAATAAAAGCTACATGTTTTCTTTATTTTAAACAAATAATTATTCGATTGAATAAAGTTGATATATTAAAAAAATTACGAAAAATGTTTTATTGATAGAAAAGAGCTAATTATTTGAATTAATTTATAATTAATTAATTTATTATTTTTATTAAATATTTATTTTTATCAATATTTATGCACTATACTATTTTAATAGCAGCATTGCAAATGATGCGTTAAAAGAAAAAAATTATTTAATTTTTTTATACCGGTATAAAGCAATTTTCTTTTAATTCTAAAAAATATACATACATACATATATGTATGTAATAACATATAAATAACATATATATGTATGTATGTAATAACAAATTAAAATAAATTTTTTTTAGAATTTTAATTTTTTCACGTTTGCGTACCTTGTCTTTTACAATTCCAAAATAATATATTAATTAATTTTTACTCCAAGAGTTTTTTCAATTGGTAAATATGCAACCCTGGTTATTAGTATGCTTATGTATGTACATACATATATGTATTTATATTGTTTAATAAATTATAAAATGTACTATCTTAGTTACTCCTAATGTCTTATTTCTTTTTTACAAGTTAAGAGTTCATTTCCGATAGCAATTGACCGCAGTATCACTGGTCACACAAATCGTTGAGCTATCAACTTCCTTTGACAACGTCTTATCGGTGCTTTTAATTTCCTCACACGTTTATAAGAAACCTCAAGATAACAGTTTGCGACCAGGAAATTCTTTATTACCGTTATTAATGCGCCATTGACAAACATTTTATGACACGTGTAATCAGTAATCGTCATGGTCCGATTGCAAGATTTATATGCCGTCGTTGCCGCAGTGTCAATTCAATTGTGAAATAGTATAACTAGCATATAATATTAGAGCACATGTTTTGTGTTGAACCAAGATTCTCATTTCGACAGTCCAGGAAGGGTTGATAAAGTTTGGTTGAGTCCATAAAGCTTTTCATGTCAGGTGGGATATATGTACGTGCAGTCCGTGCCCAGATATAAAATTGGTTTATTATGATTACATAGAACTAAGGGCGCTTTATTTGTTGCTTGCGGAATATCTTTCAATTTTTTTATAAGGCTTGAATAGGTCTTAAGATGTTTCCATACATTCCCTAGGCTGGCGTTTTGACCAGACCGAACAAGACAGGTAGTAAACACTTTATATATGACGGCTAAGATTTCTTTGGGAAGAAAAGGGTAAAGGGCAGGAACCTATCGAAGGCTAGGTCTTCGCTAATTACTTTTCACAAATATATAACCTTTAATATCAACATATGTATCTATACTTCCTGCAAAGATGGCTGTTAATACACATTTTGATTTAGGCTATTTCTGAATAATATCTTACGTTAAATATATCAAAAAGTGTAGCAAGGTCCTTCTCCACTTGGTCTTTCCAATTAAGTGGAGGTCTTCCTCTGCTTCGCGCAAAGAACCACAAATCTTCTGCAGAAATTTCTCCAAATACTCGTAACACCGTCTCATCAGATGTTGGACGATGGTCCATGCCTTTGTACCATATAGCAGGACGGGGATGATGAGTTACTTCTAGAATTTAGTCTTTATTCGCCGAGAAAACTTTTCTTCTCAATTGCCTACTCAGTCCCTGGAATGGATTTCGAGACTGACATTGTTGGTTGCGTTAACATTGGTTCCAAGATAAATGAAATTATTTACGACTTTGAAGTTATGACTGTCAACAATGACGAGGGAGCCTTATCCATTCTGGAGAGCAATCGTTACATTTTCTTCTTGAGTATCGCCCTTGACACGAAAGAAATCTTTTGGGAAGACCAAATAGCTACAAGTATAAGATTAAATTAAAGTCTGGCGGTTTTCCCAAAGAGAGCCTATATTTATTTTAGCGATTATTACCACAAACAATATAAAAATAATTTGAAAAGCGTCTTTTAATAAAACTAGTAATTTATTTTCGCAAATCTTGAAGTATTACAATTTTTAATTTTGATTAATTGATTTTCGAACATCTCGATTTATTTTTTTTTTTTCGAAAATACATGTAAACATGTTTTCTGTTTAACGGTATTAAAGTTTTCTTGTAATTTTAAGTTTTCACATCTGATAAATTACTGTTACCTCATCAACTCACAGGATGCGGTCGAGCGCGAGTGCATTCGTAAATGATTGGATTTGGAGTGAAATAAATAAGTGTTTGTATATATCTAATGTTGGTTTCGCTCTCTGGTAATGATTGAGTAAGTTTCGCTTGGCAAATTCACATCCGCAGAACAGCGCGGCCGACCCTCTCTACGCTACATTTTTATGTTTTCCGTTTAACTCATTGTTTGGTTTTCAAATTAAGTGCGTTTATTCATTAACTAGTTAAGTTTGTTCTCTATGTACTTATTATTATGTATTTAGTAGAAAATATGTGTGTACGCTTGGTTTGCGTACGTTTTTCATTCCCTCAACGTTTGTCTTTGCGATTACGATTGCGATGATGTTGGTGTTGTTGTTGCTGTTGCGTCTGCTGTGCTTTATACGTCTTCTCTGGCGTGGTAACAGACGATTCTGTAATATCAGAGAGAGAGAGAGAGATACGGGAGTGTAACAGTTCTTCAATTTTGATAGATAGTCAACTAATTATCTCCACTTGCAATGGGATATTTGAGCCTCTTCAGCGCGACGGCAAGCGCCACGTGCTCTTATACAACGCCTTTAAAAGACAAAAATCTGTGATTATAGACTATTGGCTTCGGATCTCACTTACCTTTTGCCTCTTTTTTATCGTCCTCTGCACTCTCAGTGGCGTCTAGAGCTGATATGGCTGCACTCAATTCATGCTCTATTAAATCCTTGACATCCTTCTCAGCCGATTGGTGTGCACTGAGCGGGTCTGTCTGACCGCTACTCTCTGCTTTTTGAGACGCATCTTCCTCCAACTCGACGGTGGCTTGTGCTTGTTGTCTATTCACTTCGACGACCACCTCCTCCTCTTCCTCTGCATCGTCATGCTCTACTTCCACCAGCGCCTTTGTGACGCCATTCACCAGCAGGGACTCATCCTCGCACGCTTCGGTTGCACTTTGTGTCACCTTAGCCCGTCGCTCCTGCAGCACTTGTGCGCATCTCTTCTCCCATTCGACGTGCTCTTTGTAATACTGATAGACGGGAATCACAATTACTGAAATATCATCGACTGTTGCGGCGGCTTTGCTGTCGGTCAAGCGCCAATGTCCTGAGTCGTTAATTTTGCCACGCGCTCGCGCCACTAGTTCCTGTGCCACCATTGTGTAACGGTGCTTCTCCGTGGGATATTTGTCTAATGTTTGGAAAACGGTACGTGCGACGGCGTCGTTCTCGGAAACATCCCAAAGGCCGTCGGTGGCCATTACTAGTATACCGTAGTCGCCATCCTCGTTATTTTCATCTACAAATTGAGAAAGTAATAACATACAGGCGTTTATGATTGCATGTTTGGCGCTCACCTGGAATGCTGACAATTTTGGAAAGGTCGCGTATAACCACTTCCGGATGGGGTGTAAGAAATGGTTTGATTTGGGTGCCAGTGTTGATGGCTAAGAGATCGTGGTCGCCAAATCCGCGCGTGACGCCGAGTGTGCCCAGCAATCGGCTACGCTTGCCTTCGCCTGTCACCTGTGCAACACGATAAAAGAGGTTAGAAAATTGCAGAAAGTTAAATAGTAATAAACACTCACAACAGGCATGCGCAAGTCGTCGCGCGTCAACGTCTTGTAGGTCCAACCTTTCATGGTACCTTGACGGCAGAGTATGCGCTGGCCCAAATCCTTCATATGTGGCCGTTTGGCATACTCCATGGCAGCGTACTGTTTTTCCATCAGATGTGGCTTCAAGCGCGCTACAGTGAGCAACCGTTGGCGCTCTGTCTCTGGGGTGTGATCGAACGAGAATGGCACCGCAAATACTTCTTGGGCGCCGGTGCCATTGTCAGCATTTGTAATTGCACCAGTTGTTGCGTTGTTCTTTTCAATGGACTTACTTTTGCGTTGGCTCAGCACGGCACGACTGTCGCCAGCATTTGCCACAAACAATTTGCCATTGATGAATAATGCAACGCAAGCGGTGCAACCACCCGCATCACGATATCGATCGCGATCCTGTGCAATGAGCGCGTCCATGTTGAAGAAGGCGCTCTCCAGTGCGCCGATGATGAGCTCATCCTTTGATACGAGTCGCTGGAAATGACTGGGATGGGGAAAGCTACTATCTTGTTTCGAATTAGCGGCGTCTTCATCACGAGGAAGCAGCAATTCTAAGCAATCCACCAGTTTCTCGTGTAAAATATGATGGAATTGATGGGAGGCTGCCAAAGCGGCACCATACCCTGCATGTCCATCAAAAATACCATAGTATGTATATGGTAAGTCCGGGTGAGAGTGTGTGGGATCCGACAGCACTTGCCTATTTACATTAAACATAAACAATTAGCTCAAATAACAATGAAAATTGGTTCAGCTTATCGCTCTTGTTGCTTTTCTTTTGAATAAATCACAGACATTATACGGAATTAGGCAAGCAAAACAAACTGATAAGCGTTGAGTCAGCACTGTTGAAGAGCTGAACAATTTTAGGTTGTAACAATAGCGATAAGATTGTTTTACTTGTGTTGCCATATTTAGTTTTTGGTATGTAATTTATGAATTTGCACTTGCCTGGCGAACGCAGCCTGATCTTCGTTCCACTCGGATTTTCCGGAATTAACGCACTCGGCATATCCAGTGCCCCACGGCAGCAAAGTGATGTCACGCGGTACAATTATGGGGCGCACATTGTGATCGGCTGAGGCACGCAATTCGTCGATAGTCAATAGCTGCAAAAATGGTGGCCGCGCATAGGCGAATTTGTCTGGTTTTTTCTGTTGATGTGCCATACGCAACTGGTAATTTGATGGAGCGCCGCTGATGTTACCGCGATGCAGCTGATGGCTGTGTGTCGATGGCAGCGGCGGTATATCTGGTGCGATAACCGAAATAAATCGATTTTTAATATTAGTTATGCTAAACATGTTTGACATCTTTGCGCGTTTCTGGCAAGTGCGGCAGCAAGAAATTTATTCACGGAATGTTTACCGCACAACTTTCGCACGCTGACAGCTGCTAAATGATGTGTAAAATAACAACAAATACACGGCAGCAAGTTCTATGTTGCTTACTAGCAATATTGCTTTTGCTTACGGAGTACTTGCACACGTCAACGTAAATGAGTCTCCAAATTACTGCAAAAGATCGCGTGGCCGATAAAAAAAACCAACTAATTCCTTTGTTGGCTGCTTATGCTAACAATGTAACCTGATGTGTATAATGCGCTTCTTCCGTCGCACACCCGTTTCCTTGGTAGCTCAATGCGTGTTTTTGTTCTCGTCACCTTTTACATTGCTCGTGACTCTGCCACTGTATTGTATTGTCCACTTTTCGCTGTGCACCAGCCAGCCAACCACTGCCACTGCAACCGCTGCCACCACGTTCGTGTTTGTTTTTCGTCAGCACTCGCAGTAATCAATAAAGCACGGTAGTTTTCCAAATCACTTTTGCAACAAAGGACACAGCAGTTACGAATAGTTTGTAGATTTTTATAAATGTAAACGTTGAAAAGTAATTTACTATAAAAATTAGTATTTTCTTCCTGGTCCACTTGCTTTTTCTGCTTGTGCGATTTTTCACTTCTCTGAATAATTCGTTCTTTTAGCTTTTTTATTTTTCGTTGACAATGGAAAACGTCAAATTGCAATCGCCAAATGAAATGTCAAATGTAGAGCTTTCGCGTCAAGCTTCGAAAGCTCCGCATTAGCGCTATTACAACAAAAACAGCTTTTGTTTTGTACTGGAAATTTGGTTCTGCACTTAAATAGTTCTTCTGAAAACTCGTTTGATATTTTCTTTTATTTGATATGATAAGGTTCTTGCTTGATTTTCATATAAATGTGACAGTTCAATCAAAGTTAATAAAATGGTTAATGTTAGATATCGATTATTATCGATAACAGTGGAAGTCAACTTTCTAAACATAAGCAAATAAAGCAGGTAATTAATAACTTTGTATGACATGTACTCAAATTTTTAACAGTTTTTAGTTTTCAAATTCTCAAAAATCACTTCTGGCAGTTACACTAGTATGGGTGTCCCTTAATACAATTGACTTCGTTTTAAACATAAAAAAATAAATATTCAATTTTGTTTTAAAAATTATTTTTTACAACTTTATTTATATATGTATTTATTTTATTTTTTGTGTTTCAGAAATGAAAGCACAGATTTGCGAGATGTTATTATTAATTCCAAAACAGGCGGAGTTGCTTTGGATCAGGAGAAGGTGGATCAATATATTAAAGCTATGTCCCTAACTGGTAGTGAAAAGGTAAAGGAAACATTTCATACAATATTATTTCGAAAAACAATAAAAATTTTAAATATTAGGAAAACGCCGAAAAATTGGCAGCCATGTGGATGTACGCAGCACAGATGGGCAGCTCACGTAACTTGGCACAAACGGGCGGCAATCGACCGATCATGCTGATCCCGGCTGGTAGCACGACCGTAAGCTATTATTAAGCTAATATTTTTTTTTTTTTTAATTTTGAACATATTTTATTAATTTTTCTTATTTATCTACATTTTTTTTCCTTTTCCCAGATGTTGGCCACACCTCCACCTGTGCCGCCAATGCCGGGCGCCATGGTCGTGCCTGGCATCCCTTATCGCCCGCCAATGGCCTACACGCTGCCATACATGCGTCCAGGCTCCGTGGTTTACGCACCCACTGGCTCTGCACTCAGTGGTACATATCGCACACAAAAGAGCAGCAAATCTGCCGGACCACCAAACCGACGCCGGCGCCCTGGACCACCACCACTACGTGCTGGTAAAATGGACGCTAACCGTCGTCAGCGACGCAAGTCCGAAGCTGATGTCATCGACAATGAAGCTTTTCAGTATACAGGGCTTGATCGCGATATAGCAGACAATTTCTTGGCGCGCCAAGAGCAGAGCAACAGCCAGCCGGGCAGTCACGTGGACTACTCGTCTTCGTCGACGACGGCCAGCGAGACATATGGCAAGCAGCGTTCACGCTCTTCGTCCAAAACGAAAATCGTTTGCCGCGATGTGGTGATGTAGTCGTGTGACAGGTTGAGCTGATGAGAAATTAAGCGCTGCGGTTTGGAGTCGAGTCGAGTCATTCTGACGGATTATACTACACTGATCCGGGGAACCGTTAAATGAACAATAATACATACCTAACTTTATAACTGTATTATATGTATGTCTTATTTCATATTTGCTATTGTAAATAACTTTTATATTATAAACTTATTATTTAGTTTATTCGACGATGTCGCTTTGCGCGCAGGCAAGCCGCACATTTTGTATGTTGTACAATAAATGTAGGTTTCAAATATTGATATAAAAATAAATGTATGCATATGTATATACGGATTAGAAAAACACCAAGAAGTCGCCTGTAAAATCTCCAGACTGTTGATCCCTAAAGAGTTGTTTTCCACTGCACACTACACGTTGCATTCTAGAAGTCCTCATCACTGTGATGTTCGGGCTTGCTTGCCGTCTTTGGACGCATTGGTAGCTCACCGGTGATCTTCGAAATGCTTATATCGTCCATCGAATTGAGATCAACTAAAAATTATAACACAAGTGTGTAAATCTCTTGAGAACTGTTTTCCACATTTCACTTACAATCATCGTCGACGAAGCTTCCCAACTCGGCCTTGAGGTAGCCCAAAAGATCGCTTGGAGGCGGTCCACGCCCCATGTTGAGTAGACCACCCATGCCCAATTCACTATCCGAACTTCCGAATGAGCTCTCATCATCGTCATCCTCACCACCCAATGTGGCACGATTGCTTAGCGTGCTCCCCATTGGACCTAGGTCAGCCATGCCGCCATCATGAAATGTGGCGCGATCACCCTGATTGACGCCTGTCGGGCGTCGTGCACGTCCAGTTATCGGACGACCATTTCGGGAAGTCGCCGTTCCCGGTCGCTTGCTCATGCGGTGCGTAGTCTCATCCATAAACTCATTATAAGATTTTCTGTTGCGCAACATCATATCCTCATCGCGGATGTCCGGAATCTCGGAATCAAGTCCAAAATTGCCGCGGCGTAGCACCCCGCTGCCATCAAGCTCCTCTTCGCCATTATTATCATCATCGTCCTCTATGAGACCCTCTGGTATAAATGGCATTGATGATTCTTGCGGCTTTTGCAGTAGCGGCGAGGCCACTGGGGTGTTACGCTTGGTGCGTGCCTCGTACTGTGCACGCAAGGCATCGCGCACATGCAGACGCAGAAAGTATTTTTGGAATAATATCTGCAGTTCCTTCTCACATTCCTCGAACTCCTGCATGTGCACCGGTCGTATTTTCTGCAATGCTTCTAAGCGCTGCTTAGTGCGTTCTAGCTCGGCGCGTTTGCGCTGTAACTTCGAAGAAAGCGCGTTCATTTCCACGCGCGCATTCTCCAACTGTGCGCGACTGGACTGCAGTTTCAGCTGTGCGGCTGCAATGGCATTCTTCAGCGTCCGCTCAGCCGAAGACAATTCCATCGGACGATTGGCCTGTGCCAGGCGCGCTTCTCTATGCAGCATCTCTTTGGCGAGCAAATCGTGTAGCGCTGCACCGCGTTGCGTTAAGTCCGCAGAGAGTTCGCGTGCGCGCCGCAGGTCATCCATTTTATCGCCGATATCGACCTGATTTAGACTGCGATAGTTTTCCTCTTCATCCTTGTCTTCCGCCGACTGACGTGGGGCTATCAACATACGCGTGATCTTCTGCAGCTCAGCCGCAGTAACTGCGCTGGAGGCATACAGTTTGCGTGGATTCAGCTTGATGGCTGATTTGGTCACGAAAAATTCGGTGGCGGAGCGTATGAGCAGCACTCGGTCGTTCTCGGTGTCCACGCTGCCAGCGAGCACAGCACCAGGCTCAAGCAGACCCGCGAACCATTGCAACACCTCGGCGACCACGTGAAATGAGGCGAGGCTTCCGAAATTGTTGGCGAGTGCCTGCAGAGGGAACACATGCGGATAGCCAAGTAGCTTGAGGTGCTCAGCGAGGTCTGTGTATAGAGGCAAATAAAAAATCTAAGAATTCTATATAAATTCTATAAATACTTCACTTACCGCGCACATCCTTGAACGACATTGTATTTATTTTAAATCAGTGGTGAATATTTTGGACTTAATTTCCAATTAAATTCGCAAGTTTTCGACTGCACAAATTTCTTCAACCATTCACTTCGGAGCTCTTTCTGATTTGTTGTGGCATGAAAAATATTTGTTTACCACACATCCTTTTCGCGCGTTGCTAGGACACGCTTGGTAGCATGGTAGCACTAGCATTAAATGCAACAAGTTGCAGAAAGTCAACATTTTAACCCTTAAAAACGTAAAAGAGAACTCTATAATTTCGCGAAAAGAGTGGTGGATTTTTCTCGCCTTTCTTACAGCAATGAAACTCGATAGTACCAACTCAAGTAGTGGATTTTCTACAAAGAAACAGCTACTATGACGTGAGAACTGATTTCGTTTCAGATCTTATAAAAACTTGCATCATAGCTCTACACAGCCAGCTCACACCACAGAAAAGTTCAATAGATTTATTGCTAGCTATTTTCTCGCAAGGCTCTCGCCCGGTTTTGAATGCCTTGAGCAATATTAAACGTGTAGAAACAATTCCACCTTCCTCGATTTCCCGGTATTTCCGCTGGCTTAAAGAGAATTATATTATACGGCATATGCTGAGGGCTGGAAACATAGAATATTTGTTATCAAATAATGTAAATCTGGCATCACTATATTTCTTATTCAATAAAGTCAGTCGTCATCTTACATTGAAACTGCGTGTACGTAACTCTGTTCAACAATATTGACCTTCACACAATTCCACACCAGCATTGATTTCAATGTTTCGGCAACATGTTGCCACCCATAAAATGTTGCGCAACTTTGCATTGACAGAGACCTCATCGCTAAAAAGCGGCATATACACCTCTTCACGTTACAAGTGATTGCATGCGCTCTCTGCTGTCTTAATACTTTGCCATCGCCCCCTTCTACACACAATTGCCCCCTCAATGTTGTGTTTTGTTCGCTTGCCAACATGTTGCGTTCGCCAACGAACCATTGGAGCACAGCAAGCGCCAGCGACATGGTTGAATGGAGCTCATTGCCCCCACCATGGGTCTCGAAATCGAAGTCGACAAGTGTCTAAGTGACACACAGTCATGCACCCATACACACACACATAAGCCGACGTCGAGTTGCGTTTTATTTTCTTTGTAGCGACGGCGTCGTGAATTACAAAAAGAATCGGTAGTAATTGCTGCGGTGTGTGTTATTGTTGTAAATACATACATATGTGCATATGTGCTATGTAAGTACATTTGTGATGCATGTGAGATGTATATAAGTAAGTATATATTTACGTGTGAATTACAAGTGGGTTGTAGAGATTTAATAGTTAAAAATTCAAATAAAAGAATTGTATTAATGTTGCAAAAAATATTATTAAATAAAAAAATTAAATTAAAATTAAATTAAATTAAATTGAATTAAATTAAATTAAAGAAAAATAAAATAAAACAAAATTAAATGAAATGAAAATAATAAATAAAATTAAAAAAAAGTGATTAAGTTAAGTATAAGTTAAAACATACATTAAATAAATTTTAAGCATCAAGAAAATTAATATAAGTAAGCAAGCCAAAAAATGTATTTCCCACTTAATTGGCAACTCTGGCTGCAATTGCTGGCGCATTGGAATTGTCGTTGTTGTTCCAATTTATTATCTCATCCACAAGTTTTTGCTCATTGCATTGCATTTTTATGCATCGCAACTTTTTTCCTCCTTTTCTTAATAGATTTTGCTTTTGTGGCGTTTTGAGCATACACACATACAAACGCAAGCACACACAGCGAGCAGCACCATGCTTTGTTGCCAACTGCAACGCGGGGAATTCTTTTAATTTTGTTTTTATGTGCACTTTGTTGTTGTTGTGGTTCGTGTTGCCTTCTCAGCGCTGCGTGGCGTTTGTGAATTTGTTAGCGAATGCATTGTGCCACCGCGCACCCCCACCCGGCCCCGTAAATGGCGCTCAGCAGAGGCGCAACAGCTGCGAACATCGCCTGCAGTTTATGCAACTGGATTATGTTGTAACTTGTGTCTAATATTTTTTATTCACCAGATTTGCAGCTCTCTGCGCAGCCATAAAGTGGATATGTGCGCTTGTATTTGTGTACAGAAATGTGTTTGTGTTGTATTTGATTTTGTTTTCTTTTTATTTATTTAACATTTTTATGCATCACGTGTTTGCAGTTGTTGCTGCCCCATTTGTCGCTCAATGTCAATGGAGAAACAACAAACAAAACCAGCGACAACAAGTGTATTGATTTCAGCGACTCTGCCATTCTGCCACACTTATTTATGGTCTTTTGTGGCATTGAAAAGTTGTTTGTGCTTTAGCTTGGTGCGCGATATTGCTCTTTGTACTATTATAATAAACCGTTATAGTATATTTATTTAATTTGCGTTTCGAGCTCTTGATTTTGGGAAAAAATTTTGTCCGTAATACCGCCTATGCATAATTTTTGGAAGTAAGTATTAGAAAAAATCTCTTTACATCAGTACGATGCTCGCGATGGTGACATGGAAGTAGGCACAGATAATTTGTATTCTTTGCAATGTTCGTATTCACATGAAATATAATACGCGTGAACATCATATGGTACTGGATGTCAAATAGATTCGAATTAAAATAAGTAGTGCTTAATCCTGGTACACAGATTTGCAATGATAAAATGATGAATAAATAGAAACAAATTTGAAATTAGGGGTCAAGTGAGTTATTCTAGCAGAGCTATTATATATATATGCTAAAATTGCTAAAAATTCAAATCAACCTGCAAATCACGCGCAGTACCAGATGCTTAATACCTATTTCATACTAAACTACGCCGCACCGACATGGCCGTCTGGATGTAGTGAAGCGCAGACGAAGCAGCTTCAGACGTTGCGGAACACTACACTCCGTACTGTTAAAGGACGACTCTTGATGTCTCCGGTCGAAAATTTACACAACGAGGCCCGTATGTTTTCGGTTAAAGAACATTACGAACTCTTCTCCAAACAGTTTCTGTCTGCATGTTTTCGCAGAAACTTTCTGTGAGTACTCTGCTTGAAGCGGAGCATAAGGATTAACGATAATTATGCTTCCTGGTTGAAATGTATCCAAATATACCTATTGGTACCTGCATCACAGTGTTCTTCTTTGTGAAACTACAGGTACGAATTTATTTAGACAGAGGCCCCAGGCTTTTTCCACAGCCGGAATTCAAAAACTCTGCTTCATAATAAACGCGTGTGTAGGAATTCGAATATAATTTAGTACGAGTAAAGTCAACCACATAGTGCAGTGGCTACAAAGCATTAGTTTTTATACTGTATTTAAATTCAAATAACTGATGTAACTTGCGCCCCATCATCCATTTATTTTTCCTCACACTGCGCCTTATTTCTTTGAGCTACTCCTTTTTCGCATGCAGAAATCAGGGATGAGACGATCTTAAACCCCTTTCGTCGTATTAAATATATTAATGATACATCGATCGGTTTGATGGGTACTCATCACACTTTATACAATGTACTATGTAAGGAATAACCTGGAAAAATATTAAAGAAACTGATATCGGATCGGTTCATTTCGGGATATCTAGCAGTCAGTCGCCAGAAGCTCTTAAATACAAAAGTCATTTTTCTCTAATTTCAGCTGAATACTTTGTGTTTATTTCATACTAATGAGCATCTAGTATTTAGTTAATAAACTTATTACTTATTTCTAGTAATAAATAATCTTGTCTTTGAATAAATCTTTTTGTGCCATCACGTAGAGACTAACGAATCGCTTCTCATCGATATCAAACGTAAGGTTAGGTTAGGTATATAAGCTGATTTAAGGCGAAGAATAAACTGAATGAATTGAACTGCTAAAGACCATTTGTCCGTTATGATGCTCTATACGCTTATGTTTGGATCAAAAAGGCCTTCGCCTATCGACAAAACGTCTGGTGCCCGCCAAAAATTAACTTACACAAAGAAAACGACAATTGATCTGAATTTCGACTATAGTAAAATTATTTCTTTATGAATAAATTTACGGTTTCTGTAAAACTAACGAAATTTTCTGTTATAATGGAAGAAATAGTATCGAGTTTTCACTTCCAAGGGCTCATCTCAAATTCCAGTCACTGCTGACTTTATAGATTTTTTGAGCATAAAGTTTTTATGTTCATTACATAAGAGTGTAATCCCGTTATACATATTGCATACACCCACCTCCTTTTTCTAGTAGTTAGATATGTTATTGTTGTACTTGTTTATTTCCTGGTTGTTGCATGCAATTGTGGCACAGCAGGAGTCGACTGAGTAAACACGGAGGGTGGTGTTGCTGTGCTGAGGTTGAGAACACTCTTTGTACAGTTTGTAGTCTGCTGTGTATTAACTTCAGGGATTATTACGCAACTATATACAAGTATGTATGTAACTTTTGGTAATACTTATATAACGGAGAATGCGTCTCAACTATGAAAATGTATTTGCATAACTTTAATTGTGCACCTTTCACGCAACTGTATAGCTGTTTTGGAGCAATGCGATTTGCTTTGTGTTCGTAACGACGTGACTTCGGTTATCATACTGTTCTCTTCTATCAAAACTCCCTCAAGAAGAAAGTTTCTGACAGCTTGTTTCGCTGTTCATTTCATTAACATTCGAAAGAACATTCTTTGGCATTTATTTTTGAAAATTATCTCTTTCAAATGTTGGCCACGGCTACGTCTCAGATGATCAGATGTTTTTGAGTCCAATTTTCGAGTACTCGTTCGAGCATTTCCACTGGTAATGGGCGAATGAAACGTGTGATGTTTTGCTCCAAGACCTAAGTTGAAGCAATATTGTCCGCAAAGACCTTAGACTTTATATACTCCCACAGGAAAAAGTCTAACGGTGTGATATCAAACGATCTTGGTGGTCAATCGACCGGACCAAAACGTGAAATTATCTGCTCACCGAAGTGTTCTCTCAATAAATCCTTGGATAGATGCGATGTTTGGTAAGTGGCGGAGTCTTATTGAAAGCAAACGTCGCCGAGATCACGAGCTTGTGAAATGGGCCTTGTCGGAAACGTCATATCTTCTTTTAACTTTTCACGAGCTCATAGAGAGAAGCGATGTCGCTTAGGAAGGTCTTCGTGTACACTCTCATATGAAGTCGAAACATTATTACATTAATTAAATGTGAAGAGCATTTAAGTTGAGTTCATTGTGCACTACTGAGTCAAAAGTAGAAAATATTTATCGCTTTTAATAACAGTTAGAAATATAAGCTAGTAAAATAATTTGAAATTTAACAGTCGCAGCTGTTGCTGATGGAGGTTTTCACTAAGTTTCCTAGTTTGCCAGCTTACTTGTGGACTTGTCGCTGGCAAATGTCGGCGAGCATAGAAAATAAACAGCTTGCCCTTTGCCACGCAGCGTTTCAGAAGGTAATGGTGTAAACAGCGGAAAACATTTAAAATTGCCAACTAGTTTTCCACACACACACACACACACTCACGCAAACATGAGTAGACTTGCGCTGTTTGTTGTTGGAGGTTAGCAATTGCCTAGTGATTCTGCACGAAAGAGGTCATAAAAGTTACAGTAAAAACTTCCAACGTCTATGTCAGAACAACGGTTACAGCCGCTGAGAACAGAGAAAGGGCTGGCGTTTTTGATATGTGATAAAAGCAGCTTACATACTTACATATGCTAAACGGTCATAAGAAAAGGGAATGTGATGATTTTTATAATAATTTATTTCATATGTATATGGCCAAGATATTCATGTACGAAATTTAAGAAATTTATTTGGTCCTGGTCCTTAGCGCAATAACTGCTAAGGAACTACATAAGTACTATTATGAGCAAACAAAGGTAAGACTTGTTGTACTGTTTTGAATGAAAATGCAATTTATTCTAAGGAAATGATTGCAAATGAATTATTCGATGTAATGCCCACCGCCAGTCACATCACATCACCTTAAGCCATTTTGTCATTTTGTGTGGGGAACTGTTTCTGAGCCAGACCTTGTGCTACCGGACGAAACAAATCACAGAACGGATTATGCAATATATGTGGAGTGGTGGGTAGGACTTCCCATTTAAGCGTTTACCATTAGGTTTTAACAGATTAGGCAACGTGAGGCCGAGCGTTCCCATGCAGCAAAATAACAGTTTTTCTTTGAATCATTCCCAGCACATTGTTGCTTTGATATGGGTTGTCGGACAACCCCTCCAATTCACCATCTTCTAGTGTTTTTGGCTTTCCGTCACGCGGATGGCCATCGATATCGATATCGTTGTCTTTGATGCGACAAAACCAATCACATCACGTTGTTTCAGTTGGGGCAGCACTTCTATAAACTTTTTGGAGTTTCCAAAGGGCGTCAACTGCCGATTTCGAAATAAACGAGGTATACGACGATATTGACATAGTTCAGCGAATTAAGGGTCTATACCAGTGTGACACTTATATATTCAAAAATATCCTGTGAAATCGGCGAGATCGTATTTTAAATAGTTTTTGAATGGCAGCGTTCTAAATAGCGACCGCTCAGAGGTGCAAACATATATAAGTTTAAACGCGTTTTTCTCGAAACGACGTTTTTCAAATTTGCTGACATTATGACTCAGCGAGAAATTAACCGATCGACTTCAAATTAAAACTGGATATAGTTGAATACATTTGCTATACAATAGACTACGATCTTTTTGATTGGCTGAAAATTGCCAATTTGGCATTAAAAAAACGACAATTTTTTTCGTAAAAAAACGATTTTTTTTTCAAAATGGCGCCATTTTCTTAATTTTTGATATTTTTCAAAGATCGTAGTCCATTGTATAGAAAATATATTTAAGTTTAATAAACATTTTGAATTTTTTTTTTCAGCTACTCAATCGACCGGAATCATGCCAGCAGTTGAGGCACTTTTTTTTTTGGCACTTCCGCAGACAGCACATTACTCCGTTATTTTTCAATATTTTTGTAAATTTTTTTTTTTAATATAGCTAAAAATATACTTTATTACGTCCATAGAACGTCGAAACATTCAATCTAGTACTTTCTTTTAAAAAAATTCACGAAAATCGCCTAATTTTTCATGCGTCACACTGGTATAGCCCCTTAAGGACAGCGGCTACGATGTATAGGTGATGTTGTACGAATGGACGAAAACACTCCAGCTCTGAAAGTATTTGACGCAGTACCCGCCGGGGGAACCATAGGAAGACCAACACTCCGTAGGAAAAACTCGGTGGGGAAGGACCTGCCTTCACTTGGAATCTCCAATTGGCGCCAAGCAATAGAAAGAAAGAAGGGCAGGCGTGCTGTTGAAAACTCGGCGTAGGCAGTGTCTACGCCAATAAAGAAGAAGAAGCATATCGGTGGGGCATGGAATCGAAAAGATCATGACACCTTTTCAGTGCTCCATAATTCCCTTGTATTTGATGATGATCTACGGTTAATATCTGCCCATAAATTTTCTATGGGATTAAGGTCAGGCGACTGAGTAGGCCACGACATAACCTCAACTTTATTTACCCGAAACCATTCCTGTGCAGATTTACTTGTATGTTTTAGGTCGTTATCTTGCTGAAACAACCACTTTAATTGCATATTCCATTCCACGTATAGTACCATAACTTGTTTCAATATGTTCACATACACATACTGATCCGTGGTTTCGTTTATCAGTTGGATTGGTCCCACGCCATTGAACGAGAAACTTCCCCAAACTTTCACCATTTTTCACCATCATGTTTGACGGTCTTTAGAGTGTATTGTAGATTATATTCCGGATATACGGCCCAGACCCTGTGCCATCAAATAAAACTATCCATGAAATATTTATCGATTTCTCCGGTTGCCAGTTGACATCTTCCTTGGCTAGTTGGAGCCGTGGTTCAATATTTCTCCTTGACAATAATGGTTCTTTTCGCGGGTTCCGCACAAATAAATTATATTCCAGTAAACACCTACGCCCATTAAAGAAGATTTCTTGTCTAGAAATTTTAAAGTCTCGAATTTTTTCCTAGTTCGATCCAAATTCAAAAATGTTTTAAAATGTAAATTATTTCCGAAGTTATAGTCGCTTTAGTGTCGTAGACCGATCCTGTTGCATACGATGACATTTTAAACGCTATTTTCCGAAATTACTTTTTCAAGGTAGTTGACATAATATTTGGTAAGAAATCTTTGTTATGCATCGAAAAGGTCAACAAAGAAATCATTTTTGGTTTCTTTTTGTTTTTAGGTCGATGTCATTTTTTTCTTTTGCAAAGTTCTACCCGATATCTTAACTATTGAAGAATTGTTTCAATTTGATTGTTTTAAATCACTACAAGGCTTGGAATCTTATCAACAAAGAAACACCATTTTACTACTTAAAAAATAATAAAAAAAAAACAAAATTTCATTAATTAATTTTCTTGTATCTTTGACGTCGAATCAAACTTGGTATAATTGCACCTCCGTATTTGTAACCAAAATCGTCCGTTGCCGTCACCATTCACCAATAAACCACATACACACGACCATATGCATACTCACACACTTCCAAGAAATGCCCTTGTCACATCTGTTGCCTGCACTCCTTCAATGATTGAATGCGTTTGGTCACCCATTTGGCCATTCTCATTTTATTATTATTGCGCCTGCTTAGTGTAATCGTTGTCTGCCACTATGTTTCATATATACCCTTTTTTCTTATTGTTTGTGTGCTTTTCCCAAACAGCTTTCGTAATAGCCTTTGACATTGGTCGCCTCATATGTGACGCACACACACCCACACATGTTGTAAGCCATTAACTTGGGTGGCAGGCGGAGCAGTATGTATGTTTGTGTGTGAGGATGCATAAACGTTTATAAACACCTACACAAGTGATTATATCGAAAGAGTTGTACGTATACTTCTTCTTCGCCATAAAAATGTGAATACTTGAGGCATTATGTAAAGTGTAATCTGTAACGGGTTTGTACCAGTTCTTACGTCTTATTTGTCATCGTGTCATATTTCATATTCTACAATTCTTTCCTCTGCGCTGCTGACGTTAACACTTAACTATATTAATTTCACATACAAATAGTGAAAATAGAGACTCCTTTGATATACAAAGGCACACTGGCATTTAGAGGAATTAGTATCGGTTTACGAATCTTCGTGTTTATGTCACGCATTTGAAGTGTAGAAAGTTGTTTTACTGCGCGCATTTATGGGATGGTATGTAGAATACTTTACTTGATTATATCCATGAATAAGACGGTTGAGTATACACGTGATCAAATTTGACTAGGACTGGTCCATCTAAAGTTTTTTCCTACATTAGTTTTTTTTATATACAAAGTGCTTTCCAAAGTAAACAGGCCTTTTAAAAAAAAGAAAACTGAACAAATAGTTTTTGGCGAAATCAATTTATTTTATTCAAAATAGTCTCTTTCTGCTTCAATTCAGCTTTTTGCACGGTCCCAAAGCATGTAGATCGAGTGTTTTGGCGCGTTGGTCGGTATGGCCGCCAGTATTTCGGTGCAAGCCTTTTCAATGGCCTCTACGTCTTCATAACGCTTTCCTTTCATGGACAAATGTATTTTTCAGAAAAAAAAAGAAGTTACACGGTGCCACATCAGGTGAATACGGGAAGTGGCTAATGGTCAAAATGTGATTTTTGTTCAAATAATCGGTTACATGATGTCCTTTGTCAGTCAATTTGTGCGGAACAAACCGTGCACACACCTTCCGTAAGCCCAAATGGTTGGTCAAAATGCGATAAATCGATGTTTTGGAGATGTTCAATTTCATTTCCATGAATTTCAATGATGATTTCGGCTGATTTTTGCTGAATTCACGCACAGTTTTTATGAAATTCCGGTGATCACTGATTTTGATTGGCCCACATGTTGATCGTCATTTATGTCCTTTGAAAACTTTGAAACCACTCGTGCACTCTGCTACGGGATAAGCAATCATCCCCATAAACTTGTTTCATCAATTAAAACGTTTCGGTAAAAGTTTTAGCAATTTTAAAACAAACAACAACAAATTTAAGGTTGGCTCTTTGCTCGAAGCTCATTTTCGCACTGAAAACACAAACATACTGACGCTTAAAACGCAATAACTTCACTTCCAACCTATGAAATGTCATGAAATTCTCCCTGGAAAATCGATATTGATGGCGCCACCAGGGGCGTTAGATTCAAAAAGTGCTGTTTACTTTGGAACGCCCCTTGTAGAAGTGAAGTTTGATCTCGATATGTCAAATAATGTGTGTTTGGCAGATGTTTGTTTTTGTTTTAGGTATTTCTGGCGACTTTTCCATGCGAAAAAAGTTGCACAGCGGGTTAGTTTGAAATTTTGTGTTTCCAATGGAATCAGCAGAGGCGATGACAATGTGTCAGAAGTATTTTGGGGAGTCTACTTTAACACGAACTCCAGTATTTGAGCGACACACTTCGTTGAAGATCGTGAAGTCATCGAAAATTTGCCTAATGCGAGTCGTCCAACCACCTCTTTTAATGGGAACAATGAAAAAGTTAAATAAACAGTACTTCAAAAATCTTGTGCTGTATAGCAGATGATCTCAACACCTCTTATGGATCAATTTAAACATTTTGGTTTATATCTTGGGTATGGAGCATGTCATTACTAGACTTGGATCAAAAATATTTGAGTACGCTGTCGCATTTTAGCATAATTATGATTGATTTTGAGTCGAACCCTAACGAAGAGCATTGCTCTGACACCGTATTCGCCAGATTCGACCCTCTATGTTTTTTCTGATTTCGATTTATTATGGCCTTCCATTAAGCAAACGATATGTATTTCAAAGCTGACGAGAAATTGGTCCATGTTCTACACCATTTTGAGTGAAATAAATTATAAAAATTTCAATAAGGCTCTCTTCTGCGATGATCCTCTTCTCTTCAAATTGCACAGTTTAAGACTATTAGTGAAGTAATTATTATGCAAAATGTTTTCTGCCTTTTTTTATTTCTGTGTAGTGTGCCAAGTCACGCCTATAATTAGTCTGTGCTATATACCTTCGATCATATACTAATATATATGTATGGTATGTTTGATGAGCTTATTTAACGTCTTATATTGTTTCACACCTTCGGTTCGTAAGTAGCTAGGCAATTAATTCTAAATAGTTAAACAACCAAATGTAAGATATTTTATATAAACTTTTTTTATACCCAAGAACAATGCGAACAACTTCCTTTACTCCTTCGTGAGAAAAAACTGCGAAGTAAAATGATTTCGGACTTAAGAAATTATTGCTGAACCCTTCATATAAGGCGTTCGGTGTGGTTGAAATTGCCTTACAGCCACGCCTTGCCTTCTCATAACGACGCATTTGAGTTTTGCAAACACATAAGTTAATAGTAAATGCCTTAGCCAAGAGTTGAGAAATTAAAGTAAACTTCCAGCACGATCCTTTTAGCAAAAAAAAATCACAACATCCTTCCCTCTAAAGTGATTTTCAGTATTTCTGGGCAAATAAAATTCATTCGCGATTGAAGCTGGTCCTACCTTACCTGCGTGTGTTTATTTTACGCACGTGAGTAGGTGCGAAGGCAATGTTTATTTATAAACGACAATTTGCCTGCTGTTAACACAGCTTAATCTACTGTGCATATAGAACATTTAACGCCTGCTGTTTGTATGTGTGTGTGTATGGGTGTTTATAGGATGATCTACATCTTATTCGTACACACATGCATTTATGCAAATAAACGGCGAAGCTGTCTCTTAAGGTTAACAAAATATTTGTAGCTCGCCGGCAGTCATCGCCAGCCGCACCTACACATGCATGTATGTATGTATGTGCGTGTGTATACAAACAAACACTGTGCAGTTGTGAATTTGCATGCAGGCTATAAATTGTTGCTCTTGAACCCGGAAACTCTACGAATTCTCTTAGTCTGCAATGAGATGCAAACGCAGTTGCCCTTCAAGGTGCTGCGTGTGTATTTTGCTGAACTCCGAAGGACATGAGCGCATAAAATATTTGCATATTTGTTATGCGAATTTGCTCTAAATTCAATTAAGTGCTTTGCAGAAAATATTGCTATTTCATTTGCATGTCAAATTTGTATTCAAATTTATATGTGCGTCGTCCTTGTGAGGAAGGAAATACTCAGCACTAGCATTCCTTATTTCTTATGATTATAATATATATATATTATGTGTGTATATTGAGATTGTTATCAAATTTTTTCATTTTCTAAACTCAAAAACCCATCGAGCCGTAACAGCACAGCATTCAGCTCTAATCGGACACAAGTAACGCCAAGCCAAGCTGTTGCACTCAAGCTGCCAGTTGGAGAGGGGATTTGCATATTTAAAGATCAAAATACTAAAAAGAAAAAATAGTGATTGCGCGTTAGAGAGAATTAGCAATTGCCAAGGCGTAGTTAACGCATTTCTAAATAAGCTCAGGGCATAAACATGATATAAGCCATGCGATTAAACATATATACATTATAACAAGGTAATATCTGGAAATTGTAAAAAAAAATTTAATTATTAATCAATATTTATTTTGTCGCCTTCAAGCAATCCCCACCAGATGTCATACATTTATGCCAACATTTTTCCAGTCCTCGAAACTCTTTTGTTCTTCCACAATTCCGGCCGTTTTCAACGGAAGATCTCACGCAAATGGCCAAATAGAACTCGTTATTGACCGTCTGTCCCTCCGGAACAAATTCAGGATGCACTAAACGACGAATATCGAAATTTGGATTTTTGATCAGGCTTGGGCTCGTTTTTTGCTCTCCATTCCGATGATTGTCGACTAATTTGCATATCAAACCCATAAAGCCATGTTTTGTGGGCAGTAATGGTGCTCTCCATGAATTTGGGATCGAAATTTGCACGATCAAGCATGTCCAAAGAGACTTGTTTATGGTACTATTTTTGAAAAAAATCAGCTTTATCGAGACGAGTCGAAAAAGAACGCGTTTCATACCCAAAATACCACCAAAATCCTTGTAATGGACTTGGCTATCTTTCTAACACTTGCCTGACGGTTATCATGCACCTTGTCCTTCCTTTTTTAGAGAGATCGAAGGTCATTGCAGAAAAAATTTGTGTCCAAACAAGACGGAATATTACGTGGCTTTTGCACCAATCATAAATAGGTGCATCCAGATCAAAAGTAATGCCATAAATTCTCACGTTTTCAAAATTCATATGAATTCACAGGTGGGTTGAAGAGTAGGCTGATACTTGGATGATTCCACTAATATTGAATCCATATGATCTAGTCAGTCTCTTCCTTTGAAGCGTATGTGTAAAAATTTGACAGCTGTTGAACTATTCGTTAATGAGCTATAGCATTTTGGGTGAAACCCATTGAATTAAATGTTCAGTGTTAGTAAAGCATTTGCTAAGAAAAAATACTGATGAAGGCAAGATTTGGATATTCCAATTTTATCTGGTCTCTGGACCAAGGAAGTAAGTGGTATTCTGAATTTAGACGTTATGAAATGAGCACCGAAAACTGTGAACGGGAGAGATTCAAGGCCCACAAAATAATTTTAGATGCCCATAAAGTGAAGTTGTTAAAGTTTTTTTATTAGACATTTTTAGAACCAATATTCAGTAATTACATACGTGTGTTAAGAATTCCAACTACTAAATAAACCATGAAATGAAAAGTGACTTTCAGGCCGTTAAATAAACATATTTTTTTCCTTTTTACTTTTCATGAAATATACTTTGTGGTGTTGCCTTAGATTACGGAAATAATTGTCTATTTGTATGTAAGAGACCACGATTCACAGATATATATATAGTTAAAGTCTAATCAGAGTATATCTTGCAAAAAAATTAAAATGTTTTAGAGAAAAAACATAAAAAGTTCAAATGTAACGGAAAGAAAATTCTTGGCTCGAAGACGTCGGATGCTCTTTGAACATTTCAAAAGCCCAAAGAGCGAAGCGATTTCGCTTGGGAAGGTCGAGCGGCTTCAACTCAAATGAAATGGTGAAATGCCCAATAATACTGAAGAAAATATGATAGCATGAAACGGCTCACGCGCGATCTGTCAAAAAAGGCTATTCAAAAGAGTACATTTACTTGGATCACCCATTATTAATAGCAATTTAAAGCACGATTTTCAGCACAAGGTTATTAGAATACTGATTTTCTAAACTCTTATTTGAGTCAGATATATCTCAGTTAAGAACTCTTTATTTATTTAACTTGGAAAACTCGCTCAAACCGATTATACCCGAGAGTTATTAAAACAGGTGGTTTGTGTTTCAAGTGCATTCTGAAGCCAAGTTTCGATGGTTTTCAAATATAAATCGGTTAATACTGCGACAATTTCGCGTTCGATATTCGTACGATGTTCATCAATCGTGGCTGGTTTGTTGGTATAGACCATAGACTTGACGTAAAGCCACAAAAAATAGTCTAACGGCGTCAAATCGCACGACCGAGGCGGCCAATTGACTCGCTCATTTCGTGAGATAACACATTCACCAAACTTGGTTTTCAATAAATCGATTGCGACATTCGCTGAGTGACTTCTGGCGTGGTCCTGTTGGAACCACATACTAACCAAGTCCATATCATCCAATTCGGTCCAAAACATTCGGTTATCATTGAGCTGTGGCTGACGCCGCCGGCCCATAAACCGCACCAAACCATAATTTGTTCGGTATACAATGATAACTCATGAAGTGCGTGTGAATTGGTCTACTTTTTTAGCGTCCCTATTGAAAAACGCGATATAATAAGATAGGCAATGACATTTTTCTTGAAGTCTTGTTTTCAATTTTTAATAGAGAGGTACTTTTGTAGTAGTAGAGGATATATTTAAAGGAGAGCGCCTAATTGAAAGCCGTTGGTGAGATATAATCCGAGTCCGTGTGAATCACATTTTTTAATATTCAGATCTGAATTGCCTTGGAGTGTAGACATCTTAGGTAATACACCTGTAATGACAGTCTAAAAAAGACAATTTTTAGGAATTAACGCTTCTGTATCAATCGTCAGAGTATATTTATATGTAAAAAATTAAATATTTTTTGTGTTACAAGTGATCTCCTACGGGGCTAATAAACAGATGCTCCACTAGTACAGTGAATACAGCCTTCTTCGTTGATGAAATGTAGCAAAACATTTACTGCTAAAAGATGTTATTGATATTGTATGACAAAGTGGCAGTGTTTGTAAAGCAGAGTTGTTTTTTACCAACATTTTAGTTGGTTATTTTGACATGACAAATTTGGCTTTTGATCAGATCAAAAAACTGGTGGTTCATTGAAAAGAAATCTGTATGCAGAAGTGGAATAATACTTTCACAGAATTTAATAATGATAATCTCGTCTGTCTCCGGGTAATCAGTTAAGCAAATTTGAAAAATTTAGTTTTGAGAAAAACGCGCTTAAAGATAAACTTGATGGAGTCGATGCAACAGAGCGGCTACGCCTTAGAAGACTACAATTCTTGATGCAACTTAATATTGATTAAAAATTTTGGTACGTTACTTTTACTTTTTAAAAACGATTTTTTTTTAATTTCATTAAATTAATTAAGTCAATTATTTCTGCATCAATGCTAATTTCGTGTAATGCTGTGATAAAGCATTATAGTTACGTCCTCTTTTATCACTTTTCCTCATCAAAGCTCGAACAGCGCACGCGTGACTTCGGTTCATCAGAGAACAGCAAAGAGCAGGGAAACAGAACCATGTGCCATCCAAAAGATCAGAAGCAATCAGGGCGAAACGAACAGTCAAGAGTTTCACAATAAATATATATAGCACACATACAGATATATGTAGACATATGTATGTATATGCCTATAAGTGCTTGGCGATAATTCTTCGTATTTGTGCGATAAAAAAGAAGCAAGCAGGAAGTTATGCAGACATCGAGAGCAACGAAACGAAAAAGAAGAAAGCAAAATATGCTGGTTACATTATTAATGATGATGCAATTGTTGGATAAGTTGTTGTACAATTCTTTTGTTGTATTTATTGGACATAATAAGAATTGCACTGACGTCGAGAGGAGACGAATGCAAATTATTAAAGTGTCAAGTTCATGTAAACTGATCTGGCGGCAAGAAGTTGCGCAAGGCATACACATACTCGTATATGTATAGTACATACGTGGAAAAGATGTGAAGTAGATGAAAGTGGCTGGAGGTAGTGACAAAACTTACATATAGTATGATTATATTGCCGGACAAATATAATTAAGCCAAATTAAATTTACGGCACCTTCTGTCATATGCAACAGATTAGTATGTGTATAGACATTCATTTTGCTTGAGCAAATACTGAAATCATCAGAAGCACTTGGATCCATATATTCGGTATTTGGGGATTTGAAACGTTGTGGTCCGATTTCGACAATTTTGGACGTGAGATGGCCATAAAAATATTAGTTTTGTAAAATTTTATTGAGGGCTAGCCCTTGAGGTAAAAGAGTTTGCTGCATTGCTTACCATCGATATCGAGCAAAAAGGATGTTGCAACAGCGAATGTAGTGGGTACCTTTGCAAGTTCCCATGAAGCCAATTTACCAGTATCCAGAAGTAAAGCACACAAGGAGAGAGGAGCACTGACGCGTTCTCATTCTATTGCTGCTGAGACTAGAGTACTCTTACTTGCCAGCTCATCTACTTTGGAGCTCCCTGTGATTCCGCAATCCTTAACCAGCCCCGAACCCATGGTCAGTAAGCTTAATGGCGGTAACCTCGGCTTGAAAAATACTGACATAGTCGGGAAGTCCGAAAATGAAGTTGATAGAGTTGCAGACAATGTTCCAATTTGTAAAACACAGATTATCTGACTTTGAAGGCAACTTTCGCGGTCATACGCCTTCCGTCGATATCTATAGGGACTATAAGCAATATCATTTTATGTTCTAATGGTTGGACTGGCATAAAGCTAAGTTAAGCAAATTTATTTTATATTCATTAAATAGTTGGCAACATTGATGGAAATTCTTTCACGCCTTTTAACTTGCGAAACATTAAAACAAATTTCATTTGCAACTTTGTCCTTTAAAAAATGGGAAAAGTTCAAGCTCTCCTCACACATCTATCGCATAAACTCACACTATAATACTTGCATATCATTAGATTGCAAAATCAGACCTTGAACCACCATTAGTTTTACATAATATCTACAAATACTCCTTCCACTAAACGGAATCTCCATTCGAAGCTTGAAAGCGCAAACATTTCAAGCGCATAAAAACTTTTACTTTAAATCTCAGGCGCATGCTACACTCGACTGCCTGCGAATGCCGACGTATAAAAATGCATCATACATACATATAAATATATCACACTCGATGCAGCCGCAGAAACAAAGCGACTAGAAGCAACTCCCAACAAAAAAAAACTCGAATAAAATAAGAGCAAAACTTTAAGTGGTAAGAAACATATGCACACGTGTGTATGTCTGTATGTACATATGGTTCATGTGTAGGCATGTTCTTGCTGTTTGTTGATATGAATATGCTATTCTGACTGGCAACAGTGTACCCGTAAGGAAGCAACAGCCCAAGAAAGCAGGCAGCAACATAATAAAATTTAACATGAATTCACATAACATAAAACTTAATGGCATTAAAGTTGAAAGCAAAACTTCACACACACGCTGGCGACTATAACCGCTTTGACACGATGAGTGACTGCCGTGCGAGATGTGACGTACATTGCATTCAATAAGTGTATATTTGTATGTGTGTGTGTGTGGGTGAAGGAAGTTACGCAGTGCAAGAAAGATGTTGTAAAGTGGGAGTGACGAGTGTTAAGTGACGTGAACCGGAAGCGTAAGTGTTTGTGGAAATGTTGGCGTACGAAGCGGTTGTCCCCTGATGAGATGAGTGGAAGATGTACTTAAGTAATAGCGGTGCACAACAATAGTAATTAATTTTTTACTTAAAAGTGATTCTTTTAAAATTCTCTGCTACACCGAGCATAACCGGTTATAAGAACAAAGAGAGAAATATACGTATACCATAAATATGTAGACACGCCGCGGCTTTCGTTCGACCATGTTCTACAAAGAAGGCGAGAAATGGTCCTTATCAGTTCTTCGCTGCTTTATTTGAAAGCTCGGCCATCAGCTGGTCTCTACCGCTTTGTTATTCTTCTTTTCGAAGAATTTTGGAAATTAGTCCCTATCGTTCTGCTTATCAAGCTGAAATTCCGTCCCACAGTTCTCTTACACCGAGATGCCGCTTTTCGACGTGGAATTTTCCTTGTGTTTGTTGACGCCTGCACAGAGGTGACTACAACAAGCACCATTGGTGCACTAAGGTGTAATATTATAATATCCTTTTTTCGTTCTTTTCGACACGATACCCTTGAATTTTTTTTTCTGAATTCTATAGACAATAAAATTCTAGGAAGCTACCTGGAAGCGTAAGTCGTTTGCTACACTCTAAATATATTTAAATAACATTTAAAAACAAAATATGCCTTTCCAGACCCGAGGGTCTCGATGAGGGTTAAGTAATTGCGGTGCACAACAATAGTAATTAATTTTTTGCTTAAATTGATTCTTTTGAAATTCTCTAGATGCTACACAGAGCATAATCGGCTATAAAAACAAAGGGAAAAATATATAATATGTCATGCAATAATTCCATAACCTTTCAAACTGTGAAATTTGAACTTTTAGAGGATCGATTGGAAGAGAGCAATATACGGTACAACATTTTTTGAGAAGGTGAAAGAGGATTGCAAATGAGCCTACTTTACGTTAGGTTAATCTGGTAAGCCAATGGGACACACATAGACAAGTTTCAGGCCAGTTTTGGTTCTTTGCGATACCAGATTGCAACTTAATAGGCTGCCTTATGCCTAACTTTGTACAGTATAACCCGCACAAACTCCATCGTTCATTTCCGAGCCATCCGTACAAATGTTTAGAGTATTGCGCTTAGCTAACATACTTTTACGCCAACCATCTTTCTCTACGTTTAACTTGAACCTTTTAGTACAGTTGAGAAGTGGGATTCGGTATTTGCCAAACCGCCATTACCCACCGAACTATGCCCGAAGGTTCTATATGTAAATTCTCCTGCAGCCAGTAGTCGCAACGCCGATTTTGCTGCGAGTCTACTTTATTCTGAAATCCCTTATTTAGAACTTCGCTTGTATATGTGTTGAAGTCCAACTATCCTTTGCATCCGATGAACAAAAAAATATACCAATTGAGTTGAAAGGAAATTTAGTACCATGATGCTGGATATTTGCTTTTAAAGGCGCAGCATCAGATATTGGTTAATGATGAAACCATAAGCTAGTAGATTAGCGGATGTCCAGCTTTCGGTGGATTAAGATATTTTCTATCTCCTTTCCTAAATGTGTCAGTTGAAAAAACGCTAATCCTTTGGTAAGTGCAGTCATTTGAGATTTTAAATGTATTCTCTTTCAATGAATGAATTTCACCGCAACAGCAAAAACGGCATTGATTGCCTTGTACTGTTGTATAGGAGCCATTGACAAAGGTGGGGTGTCTCACCGAAAGTGGTCCTCTGGCTCTACGACACCATAGTCAACCCCATTTTGTTCGTTGGAGTCTTTATGGAGTGGAGGGCTCTAGAAAAGACCACATTTGCAAAAAAAGTCGGGAACGTTCAACGGGAGGTTTATAGCTGCGAAAGTTACCATCAGACTCAGAGAGTCTGGGTTCCTAAATGAACAGGGATCTGAACATTCGGAAATTCTCACTTACTTTGACTTCATAATGGATCACTTTGATCATGGGGTCGCCAAATCGAATTCTGGCGGTTCCTTCTCTACCCATATACCGGCGAAGGAGTTGTGGGTGCGAAGAAACCGTTGGAGGAGAGGAACAATGAGCTTCTTCTTGGAGGAAGGTTGGTGGAGGGGTCTACTGTCAGAAGCTCTCTATCAACTCCAGTTTCAGACTTCCAGGCTATTGCAGTGTCTTCCAGACCATAGTTACAACCATTAGGGTAACAGTAGATTTACTGCTTCAGAGTGCAGCCAACTACAGAGAAGTGACCATCCACTCTGATAGCAGAGCGGCGATACTAGCTTTGAACTCATAACATTGCGTTCAGGGCTGGTCAAATAGTGCCTAACATTGCTATCGATAGCATCGAGTGTCTTTGTGATAAGACTGACATGGGTGCCAGGCCACAGCGGAGTCGCCAGAAACTGTAAAATGGGCCACCATCGGTACATACGCTGCCCCAAGAACTTTTTGACCCAAGACCCATCGCAAGAGATCTAGTGAAATCATTGCACTTTCACAAATTCAAAGTAAATTTTTATTTTTGCCTTCAAAATTGGCTCTTGATATAATACAAGCATGCCAGCTTGAAAGTTAGGAACCCAATTTTCCACACACTTGTTACAAGCCACAACTGGTACGCCCTCATTGCCTTCAGCGAATTTTGGATGGATGTAGGGTCATCAGCTGGATTGTCAAGCATCTCTTTTACAACCTCACGTCTCTACACGTTCTCTTTGCAAATTAATTAAGAATTAAGTGTAGTAGACTACAAGTATATCAAATTAATTTACTTCAATTGTCTATTTTCCATAATATTCGTTACATTATTTATTTATATGTATATAGAGCTGAACAAATTATCTCATTGCCTTAATTTTATAATCAATTCATCAGAGAGCTGCTTCACTCAATAATTCAAAGCCACACATGCACATAACGGCCCCCTGACATGAACTGGCCTGACAGCTAAGTGCACACCGTGAGTGACAAAGATCGGCAATCGTTGTCAGACGCATCCGCTATCTATCCGTCCGTCTGTCCATCAAACAGCACAGCAGCAAAGTTAATTGAGATTAATTAAAATAAAGCCCAGCATTTTATTGTTTGTCATACAATTTAATCGAGGTAAGTGCTTTTATGAGATATCAAATTTATGCAGAGAGGGAGAGGAGCAAAAAGCGCGCGAGTGAGGCAAAGCTGTCAATTCAATTGACGTGTGTGTGTGTTCATGTGTGCGAGGTGAGCAATTAAGGGCCGCATTTTAAACACTATCAATTTGTTATTATTTTTAAATTTTCGATTTTTTGTTTGCTTTCAACGCTCGGCTGCATTCATTAGCATGATTTCATGATTCCAGCAGACACATAATAAAATTGATTTGCGCGCCTCGGGTGCCTCGGGTGCAGTCGCGTGGATTAAGTGATAATAAACTGTTGGTTTTGGCGCAGGCGTTGAGGCAAATTGCCGTAAATGCATTTAAATCAGATATAATAATTGTGCGAAATCATAGTTCGCGTTGGTGCCGTCGCGGTCGAGAAACACACACACACAAAACGATTGAATAACGTCGAAATGCAAATATTAAACGAAAATGCACATAAAATGTCTGGCAGAGTGCGGCGTTAATTGCGAGGCACTAATTTTATACTCGTGTTTTCACACGATTGTAAAGCGTGATTCGCACGTGTCGCCTGAATTAACATGAATTGACATGAATGAAACAAATGTATTCAATTTATTTTACTTTGTTTCCTCGTTGCTTTTGACCAAAATTACAAATTAATATTTATTAATTTTTCGAATATTTTTGTTGTTTTACTCAAGTTACAAAGGAGTGCAGATTGACAGCTTTATTGAATAGTTCAATCTATTCAGGCAGTATTCTAGTCTAGAGGCATGAATTTCAGGTATTACAGGGGTTTTCAACAAGAGCGCTACAAAAGTTTAAAATTCTTTATTCCTGTGAAAGTACAATGCCATTATGTGTGGAACTCGATTTGCATGACCACCACGGGCTTCAAGTATAAATCGGCCGATACTGCTGCAATTTTAGTATTGACATTCAATCATCGCTGGCTTGTTGGTATAGAGCATAGACTTGACGTAGCGCCACAGGAAATAGTCTAACGGCGTCAAATCGCACGACCGAGGCGGCCAGTTGACCGGGCCATTTCGTGAGATACTTGGTTTTGAATAAATCAATTGTGACATTCGTTGTGTGGCTTGAGGCATCGTCCTGTTGGAACCACATATTGTCCAAGTCCATATCATCCAATTCGGAACAAAAATATTCGGTTACCATTGAGAGGTAGCGATTCCTATTCACAGCAGCGTGCCGGTCTTGATCATCACGGAAGAAGTACGGTTTAATGACTCTGCCGGCCCATAAATCGCACCAAACCGTAACTTTTGCTGACTGACCAATAACGCATATTTTGCTTATTGAAGAAGCCATTCAGCCAGAAATGAGTCTCATCCTGAAGATGATTTTTCGACGAAAATGAAAAAAATTGTGCTCCAGTGGCAGCAATATTCTCGACACTGCGAGCACTTCGTTGTCTCCCAGGCACGAGAACATTTCGTACGGTGCTTGATTTCCGGCATCTTAAGAAGCTATTCTGGTCTACAAATCTGAAATTTTTTTTTGATAATTCGATAGTTTAGATATTCAAAAATATCTCCCTAAAATTCGATATTCCAAAATTCAAATGAATTTCGAAGTTATAGCCGTTTTGGTGCGTGGGAGGGTTTCACCTTAACTTAACTTGAAACTTTAAATTTGTGCCACAATATCTCAAGTTCTAATCAGCTCATTTATTTAAAATATGGTATGCGTATTCTTTAGGAATCTCTCTATCACATGAAGCAGCAAACATGGCAAAAAGAAATTTGTAATATCGGGTGATTTTTTAAGAGCTTGATAACTTTTTTTAAAAAAAAAACGCATAAAATTTGCAAAATCTCATCGGTTCTTTATTTGAAACGTTAGATTGGTTCATGACATTTACTTTTTGAAGATAATTTCATTTAAATGTTGACCGCGGCTGCGTCTTAGGTGGTCCATTCGAAAGTCCAATTTTGGGCAACTTTTTCGAGCATTTCGGCCGGAATAGCCCGAATTTCTTCGGAAATGTTGTCTTCCAAAGCTGGAATAGTTGCTGGCTTATTTCTGTAGACTTTAGACTTGACGTAGCCCCACAAAAAATAGTCTAAAGGCGTTAAATCGCATGATCTTGGTGGCCAACTTACGGGTCCATTTCTTGAAATGAATTGTTCTCCGAAGTTTTCCCTCAAAATGGCCATAGAATCGCGAGCTGTGTGGCATGTAGCGCCATCTTGTTGAAACCACATGTCAACCAAGTTCAGTTCTTCCATTTTTGGCAACAAAAAGTTTGTTAGCATCGAACGATAGCGATCGCCATTCACCTAATTGCTGCGAACGGCGACGAATCGACATTTCACGGTCTTCAGCCACACTCTCAGAAACAGACGCAATATTCTCTTCTGTACGCACTGTACGCATTCGTGTGGTTGGTTTAATGTCCAATAAAGTAAACTGAGTGCGAAACTTGGTCACAATCGCATTAATTGTTTGCTCACTTGGTCGATTATGTAGACCATAAATCGGACATAAAGCGCGAAACACATTTCGAACCGAACACTGATTTTGGTAATAAAATTCAATGATTTGCAAGCGTTGCTCGTTAGTAAGTCTATTCATGATGAAATGTCAAAGCATACTGAGCATCTTTCTCTTTGACACCATGTCTGAAATCCCACGTGATCTGTCAAATACTAATGCATGAAAATCCTAACCTCAAAAAAATCACCCGATATTAAAAAAAAAAAAATCGACCAAAAACTTAGGTAAAAAATCGACCTTTATATTCGAGTATCCGCCATTTTGTAAAAAAATCTGCTTCGTAGCTTTTTGAGATAACGCCATTGGTACTAATCAAGAATCCACCTTTTTTTTATTTTTCAGATGATCACGAGAGAAGGAATCATGGCGACGAGGTCCCGTACTTTTTGCCCTCTACTTCAAGGACACATAGCTCTATGAAGAAAAAATAATCTTAATTAATTTTTCACTTCATTTCAAATGTAAATTAACGAATTATAAAAAATGAATAGTAAAAACATGATATACTTTTTTTATCAATTGTCAAAATACGTTCGAAATTCGTGCCTCTTGACTAGACTTCCCTTTTAAAGCATTGCTGCTTGTTGGAAAAATCAAAATTTTAAGCGTCAACTTGTCAAATCCACTCAAAGGTCATGTAAAGAATTGATAATAATAAATATCCATAAACAAAAGTGCCTGCTACCCGAACTTGATCCTTCCCTGCTTGGCCATATTTTCGAAGTACAAGCACTCACCTCGTCATTTTCATGATGACACGCACTTTATGCTTTTTACACATCACTTTATGGAGTGAGCTCATCGACTGTGTGATAACTCCCGCATATGCACCCACTTTTATATACTCGTACATACTTACATGATTACGTATGTTGTTATAATTATAGCATCGCATTTTGACACAGCAGGGCAATGGATGAGTGTGCAACCGAAATGGCTGCCTTTAAATGCGCCGAACGCTCGTTATACTCGTTGACAGATCACACACACTCACACTTCGCAATTTCCCGCCACAAACTCAATTTGTAGGCAAAGGCGGTTAATAAAACTCGCAGCATGTCACAAAGTTAAGGTCGAAACTGGCACTGGAACTGTCTGCTGTGGCGGACCGCAATGCACCGTTAACGTGTGTATAAGTTAGTTCATATGGAGTTTTCACATGATAGACAGTCAACGACCAATTTATATACGTGTTGTTTCCTCTGCCATCAAGCTTTATTGTGAACGGGATCTGAAGAATAATGGCATCTGCTAATAGCAATATGGGGATTATTTGGTAATAACTGCAAGAGGTGATTAATCCCTCAAATATTGTGTCGACAAAACAGGATCTATACTTAGAAGATGTACAATGGCTGCGTAGCAGTTGCGGAGCTCATTATCAAATAATAACCTTTTTTTTGTGAAATTCGCGATTTTTCTTCGATTAAAGTTTTCAAAACATATTTAGCAACATGGGCTAATGTGAAGTCATACAAAGCTATCATAATCTTCGAACAGTATTTTCGGAAAGTAATTTTTTTTTTAATTTTATTAGGAGGCCAATGTATTGACTATCCTGTTATTATCCGTACAATAATTAATTCTATATACTTAGTAGAGTATACCATACTATGCTATACTATGTCAATGTCGTCTTATACTATCTCGTACAGCTCATGTTCCATCGAATGCGATATTCGCCGTGGCCAACGCGCAAAGGACCATAAACCTTTGGCAGAACCTTTCTCTCGAAAACTCGTAACGCCGACTAATCGGTTGCTGCCATCGTCCAAGCCTCTGCACCATATAGCAGGGCGGGAATTAAGAGTGACTTGTAGAGTTTGGTCTTTGTTCATCGAGTCCGAAGTAGCACCTATTGACAAGAGTTAATCTGGATATCGAGGCTGGCATTGTTGTTGGTGTTAATACGGGTCGGACGAAATTATCTACGATTTCTGTTGTGACTCTCTGTTTGATGACAAAAGATACTTCGTCTTGCTCTCGTTCACTACCAGACTTCTTTGCTTCACTTCCTTATCCAGTCTGGAGAAATCGGAACAAACGGCGTGCTTGCAGAGGCCAATAATAGCAATATTAGCTAGAAAGAACGAGCAAAATGTTTTCCGTTGGATGCCAACCGACAGCCAGCAACGTTTTCAGGTCTAGTTATATGTACATATAACTGCTAAAAGAAATGCACCTATGAGGGGTATTATAGCTTCGGAGCAGCTGAACTTAACGTTTTTTCATGTTTCTGTTATTTAGAAGATCCGCAATCTCTTTGCAGGCAAACCATAAAACATAAGCACCACGTCTGTTTTATCTGTTGGCAAAATAATAACCGTTCGGCTAATGCAATATAAGGCAATATCGCAAATTTTTCTAGTTGAATGTCCGTTAATTGTGAATGCCACTCTCAAAAATTCCAAATAGTTTGCTGCAGGTTCGAATATATCTAAGATACCGCTCAGCCCATCCCGTTTACTCAAAGCGGGCATTGTCAAGAATCAGAAAATAAAAGTTAATTAATTCCGCTTAGACAATAAATTGAAAAGAATGCCGTGTGGTGACTTTGTGATAAGCGCAGCAAGAACATTTCCACATTTCACTCACATACACACACAAAGACAAATAAGTGCATTTAATGCCGCTCATAGACACCTACGCTGTAAACAACAGTCAAGTATTCAAACTCTGAGCAGATAATTCTGCTGTTAAGGCTCTTAATTTGAACTTTTCTGCAGCGTAAGAAACTAATCGGTTTACGGTGTGCTTCAGATTATGTATATATGTGTGTGTGTGTGCAAATTGAAGTGCGAAAATCTCGGCAACCCACGCGGTGCCAGCGAATTCATCACAATGTCTTACGTTGTTTTTTTGTTTTTGCTCTCTGCGGTCTGCTGCGTGTGGGTGCGCGTTCTTCTGCGAAGTCTTCTGCACAACAACAAATACAGTTTGTCTATTACGCAATTTTCGCGTATATCCATGTGAATAAGAAATGGAGCGAGGATCTCCATGAATTTCTGCTTCCTGTCACACACAATTGGCGGTTATTGAAATTATTTTTTTGAGCTCAGAGAGCTCTGACAAAACTCTGTCTGCTGCTTGGTCTTTCAGATACTCTATTATGCTCTGTTTTTGCTTTACTTGTGTGGTGAGACATTTGGAATTTCTGTTCCATTTATTTATATATTTTGGTGACATTTATTTGTCCCAAAGAAACATCAAAACAACACTTAATACATAGGCTGCCTTTTATATTTCGAAATTCGAGAAAAAAAAACAAATATTAATCATCAAGAATCGCATTATTGTTTTTCAAAATATACTCCATTTAGATCTGTATACTTTTCATACTTTTAAACCAATTGTCGAAGCACTTTTGCCACTCTGATTGAGGTATACGTATCTCCAAAAAATGCTTTCTGAGCGTATCAGTCACCTCTTGTTTATTTTTTTTCGTAGGAAAAAAAAGAAGTCGTTCGGTGCTAAGTCAAGACTTTACGGTAAATGCCTCATCAAATTGATGTTTTAACTGCTTAAAAATGCAGTCAGTCATTGTGAGAGCTCGCATTGTCGTGATGAAGAGTGGTCCGTCTTTGGCGGCTGGCTTTCCTGATTTCTTTAAAGACCACTGGCAAATAAACTGTTTTCTACCACTTAGAAGTTCCCGTTCTGCGTTGTCCCAGTGGTCCTTGAAAAAACAGTTTGCGCACAGCATCAATATTTTCCGGAAAAAAAACGAATTTTAGACGATCTTCACAAAGTTCTTGTTGGAGTGTTAAACTTTTTGGCCGAGATGAATATTTACTGTAGATAACACAAATAGCACTCGTATACAAAACATTTTGAGATGCATACAACCAAAAATGTCAAACTTTACGATAAAGCTGTGAGTTGCCAGATTGTAACACCATGGTTGCAAAATCCTGAAATGTAAAAGGCAACCTACGTACAAATCCACGCTTACTTCGTTTCAAGGTCTTATTTAGTATCGCATTGACTTTTGTAAAGTAAGTATTTGGAGTTCAAATGCACTTGCTCATCCTTTAGATAATTCGATTTAGTTGTAGTCACAACAAGTTTATACTTTTATCAAAAATTTGAAAGTGCTTAACATTTTCCGTCTCTGACCGAAAACATCGGTAACAAAATAGAAGATATTGAGAGCTAATGGACAGGGAGGCACAACCAAATAGCGGCTTTTGAATCGCATAGTTTAAAGACCAAAGCAAATTCCTAGGGAAATGAACGAGAAAATCATGAAAACTGCGGAATGAGAAACCATTAAATATTATTCAAAGATAAAAATTTGTTTTCCGAATCGGTATCATTTCTATACGGGATCATGGGAATTGGAGTAACAACAGACGCTCCTTAGGAATTACAAAGTCACTAGCAATTTATACTAGTTTTTTGTTAATCGGCACTCAAAAGTCCACTCCTCTCCTCCTCTCTTGACTGACAACCTTTTAAAATAAAAGTCTTTGTACATACCCGCCTAAATTAGAGTGAATATGGTACGATGGTTCTATTATATGGGGCGTATCTTTGGAAATACTAAAGGAATTGATTTTCAGTGAGAAAGGAAGAACCCATTTTCTTTGATGAGTTGGTGGCAACATGCGATTATATAACTGTCTATCTATTATGGACTCAGCTAAAATTAGTTTGTGGTCTACAGAGTCCATCGACAAGATTATCTCCTTAAGGGCTTTAGAAGCTTCTGCTTTGTTTTAGGTGCTGGCTTTAGTTTGAGGAGGGACATATAAAAGTAAGTCGGTTTAAAAAAGCACTTCTTTATGGCAGGAAGAAGAGAGATAGAATACAGTCTTAACGTTTTATGAGATTTCTATTTCCGTTTGTCCACTAAAATACATGTTGAAGAAGAATTCAATTAAATTCACTACGACATAAGAATACTTATTATCATACATTTAAAACATAATTTTTGAAAATAGTAAAGCATACACATTTTACATCTATTTACAACCGTTTTCTTGTAATCCGTTTTCCTAAGCAACCTGCGGATTCAGTTCAATGTCTTTTATTCTGTCCAAAAAATATTCAGAAAAGTTTGATAAATTGATTAATGATAATAGATGAATTAATGCTCTCTTATTTTTGTAAGTGACTCTTACTTGACGTAAGCCACTGAACGCCCTTCAACAGAGCAATCGTAATGCATCAGAGTTCATTTGCGCTTCTGCTGTGGTGAGGAGTGAAACTGAAATTAACGAGCAGCGAAAATGTGGAGTTGGCCAATTTACTCTGCTGCCTGTTGCCAGAAGCGAAACATAAACAAAGGCAAATAGTTCAACGGCCATGACTTGCAAACAACAACAGCAATAAACAATAACCCGCATGGTAATAAATATGCCCAAACAACAACCGCACAAAAGCGCAAAGCATTTTGGCATTTTCGGTGGCATTCTCTCCAACTATCACCGGCCCTCAGTGTAGTGAGCCAGAATTACACAGTGGTTGACGACCTGGAGGTCATATAGGAACACATGCCGCCGCTAAGAAGATGCGCATACGTGCACATTAACAAAAGCTTTTATGCGCACATTAGAATAGGGAATTGCCGAGGTGTTGATCTTGGTGTCTTTCTTTTATTTTTGAAAATGGGAGTTTTGTGTTCATAAGACTTATTTATGAATTGCAACAAATGAATTGAAATACTTGGACATAAATTTTAGAATTGTAAATGCTTTATTTAATAAAAACACTTCCATTGCTACGCTTTATTGTGGCTATAAATTTTGAAGTACGAAAAGCAGTCTAAATCACTTGAAAACATTTCTCTTCCATGCAAACGCACCAAACATTTTGTTGCTGGTGCTTTTCTTTATTATTTTATTATTATCAGTCAGCCATAATTTAATGCTTGTGAGTACTCTGTATTCTTACCACCAATGCCAAGGTCAAGGACATTTGAGCCTAACTGACAACGAAGTGATAAACTCTTCGGAGATAAGTGCAATAAAGCGATAAAATCTTTGTCTTATTTGCCTGTGGATTTGCTTATTTGTTTAGTGAATATTTTTCGAGGCTACCGATTGTCACGATAAGGCAATGAGGTGATAATTTTCTGGAATAATTTAGACAAAAATGTATGACCTTCATAACGGATATTTTCTTATTGTTATTTAATCTGCTACAATGTTTTTCCCTAACTTGCTATGCAAATGCATGGAAATTTCTGAGGTTTAAAAGCGCAATGCGCCACAACAGAGCACTCTGTACACAGTTTTTTGAACAAAACATTTTGCGTTTTAGTCAAATTGAGAGCATTGTTTAATTTTAATCGTTGTTTACCATAGAGTTGTCAATACAAAATTATGTAAAGTTATTAAGGGGGTCGTCTATCTTTGATTTTTGAAAAATATGTTTTTAATTTCACATTTCTAATAAAAAATACCTAAAAACATGAGCTATTAACGTTTGACCGAAAGCTTGCTGCTTTACAGGATGTTGAGGCTTAAACTCGGCCCCATTTGATTGTTCCCGTCGTTCAGTCGGTTTTAAACGCGTTTTCCTTTTAACACATTCCGACAAAACTAATGACGAGTCTTAACTGGAGTTAGAAACATTCAGACATTTTTTTTTTGGGGTTTCAAGGTTCTGAAGTTGTAATCTATTGCCGATTACTGCAAACAAAAAAATTAAAAAATACCATGTGTAAGTTTTTTGGAATTCATCGTCAAAAAAAGGCACAAATTTCAAGCGCGAAGGCACACGACCTTTTTAAAAGGTACATAACCTTCTTTAGAAGGTAAATAAAAAGGAGTTTTCTTCATATTTTTTTTTAATATATACAACTATACATTTTATTTAATACATTAGGCATATGAAAGCTAGATATTAAAACAGCATTTTCTGTTATTATATTCAAAAAATTATCGTAAAAAGTATGGTAACCGAGATTCTTCAACCTTAGTCAGACGAATGCTAGGCAGTGGATGTGAAAGTGTGTAGATATTTCCTTATCTTCCTCAAAGCAACTTTGATAAGTTGCGCCCTCCAAAAGTTTTAGTCCCACCACATGACAGTATCCATTTAGGACACGTATTATTTCGCCGATGTGTGCCTTGGTAAGATATGTATATGTTGAATCCGAAATGAATCTTTTATGATGCACTCTGGGCCAGAAGACTTTTGCCCGCCCAAGGAAGAAGGTAAAAAATAAATTTTTAGTCCGATTTTGAACAAAAGAAAAATAAATTGTTAAAATTTTCTCCATGCTAAATTAGTTATAATAAAGAAATCCTTTGTTCAATGACTACTCATTGTTATTGCATCATATTTTATTGTAGGAGATTGGCTTAGTATTTCTATGAAAATTAAATAATTATTTTTTCCATTATAACAAATTTTATTATACCCTTGTATGCTTACTTTATTACACTTATGTATGTATGTGAGTTACTAATACACTTAGATAACATTAAAATACTGAACAGTGTAATCACTTTGCTTGCGAGCACAAATGGCTAGCAAATGCATAAAAATTGCAATTGTGGAGAGTGAAAACAAAACTCATTATAAGCACGGCGCCACAAAACCACAATGGAGCAATCAAGCTTGTCATTCAAGCCAACTCGAAGTGGCAAAGTATGTTAGGAAGATAACTTAATCGCTAACCAAGCACTCGTTTGTACTCCTACTTTTCAGCATCCATGCACAGGAGTATAGTAAGATGCATTAATCGCTGAAAGCTTTGTCAGCTGAATGCTCTTTTTTTCTCCAGCAGAAATAGTCAGACAATCTGTGCTGCAAAGCAAAAACGTGATAATGCTGACAATGCTTTAGTGCTAATTACTGCTTTTAAGATGTCACGTATCTGCATAAGTGCGCTTAAAAACTTCTGCATTAGTGGAAGAAACTAATCGTTCCCCGAAGAGACCAGACCACATGTCTTAAATTTGTGAAAGACTTCTCTCAAACAATACCCGAAAAACTGAAAATGATTTAAAGAAATTACTTGCTTCTTAACGGCTGTTTATGGCATCTTCGGGTTATCAAAAATTACAAGGCAATGTAAATTTCATGCTCTCACATTCCATAATCAGAATAAATGCTCAGCAGCTGATACAAATGTCAATAACACTGTTTATTTTATGGCTTTAGAAATCACGAATTCATAGCGAAAGACTGTCGAAGGGCTGTCGAAGCAGAATGAAGCGCAAAGGCTTTCACTTAGCTTAATGTTAACCCGCTTCTGGCACATGTGAGCTTGTCGCATTTATATACACGAGCACAATTCATTGGTGTGTGTGCTCTTTTGTATATGACAGACACTTAGTCGCATGTGACATCGCTTCAGCTGTGATATGCTAAACTCCGTAAATTGCAGGTAAACAACCGCATTAGTGCCCAATTAGGGTGGGGGGTTGAAATTTCGACAGTGACTAGCAAATGGCACTTTCTCGCATTATTTTCGCGCTTTGTCATTGTTTACTTTGGAGAAGCTACAAAGTTGCTTAAAAGTTGTATTTATGGGCATGCGAACAGGCTGCGTGATTCGCAAGTTCACGCACTCGCTTTTAATGTACGCGGCTTGGGATGAGTTAAATGATGTTAAAGGCCGACCCACCCGATTTTGAGCGTGAAATGTGTTAAATCTTGTCATATGAATTAGTAGCAAAATAAAATAGACTTGCTTTCGGAATTCTTAACCAGAAAAATGGAAAAGTGTTTATCGTTAAAAAAAGATTACTGAAAATATGGATTACGAATTTACCAAACAAAAAAAAAATTTTAAATGTTCGTTATTCTTTTAGGTAAGCTTTTGTCGGTATACAAGTATATTATTACTATCAAAATAAAGAGTATTCAGTTTTAAACCTCGAAACGGCAGAATCTCAAAGGTAAGGCTCCTTTATATAAACTATTTAGACTCCAAAGCTTTTTTAGGATCCGAATACCCCGAATGAAGACCATACAAAATAGCTACAGTTTGTTCCCGAAATGCTAGAAGTAAGTACTCCAGTTTTCGCAATATATTTTAGACACACTTCCACCACAGTAGACATATATTCAAGCCCAAGTACTGAATCAACACCAACCCTACATTAGATTAAAAACCCCAATTCAATCACTCAAAGGTACTGTATGGACACTAATAGTCTGTCCTTATAAACAGTAAATACGTTTTGTCAATATTGTGAATCTTTATGGTTAAAAGATAAGGAATTGCAACGATTTTGAGCCACAATCGAGGTTCGAATTCCTCTTGCAATTGCTTATTCTGTGCAAATAAAAAAATGTGATATCCTAAAAAGATGATGTTTAATACGCAGATTCAACCATAATGAGCTTTTTTCTTAGAAAAAGCAATAAAACTAAAGATTTCGAATATATCGAAGACTAATCTAGTACTTCAGAAATAAAATTATTATAATAATATTTATTACAATTTAATATAGTAAGTAATTAGTAAGCAAACACTTAAGTAGAGAATTTTTTTTTGGTTTTACAAATTTTGATATGATCGCTAACAAAAATTTTCACGTCATCCATTTGTTTACAAATTCGCTTCAATAGTTTACTCGCCGATGTGAAACTGTGTAATAGCTCCTATCAAATGTCTTGTCTCGCCGGCAAACAAATTAAGTGATTAATAGCAAACAATCGCGACGGACTGATTTGATAAGCGACACATTTTCATTTGACATGATTGATGAGTGATTACAGGCGCGTCTTGTGTACAACTCACAAAAATGACAATATTTCAAGCTTAATGATATCTAAGTTAACCATATAGAGCTGACCAGGATCTTGTTGCTTTGAGAACAGCACTGGTGTCATACGCTTGTCTATTTTCGGTGTAAGATTTCTTTTCAAAATTCGTAGAATATGTATATTTGATATATTTAGAGCTTTCACTTTGTACTTTAGAAATTCTTATGTTATTATTGAATTCAAACTTCCTCTTCTTCTTTAGCGTAGCTATAATACCCTTCACAAATTAAAAGGCTCCTTACAAAAACTTTACTCCGATCGTTCTGTTTTTATAGCAACATACTAAAAATCCTATTTGAACAATTTCCTTGGAGATTGCATCACTGATTTCGGTAAAGAACCGTGCCAAATGTCGTGAAGATATCTCGTCAAATAAAAAAGTTTTCATAAAAGTACATAATTGTGATGGTTTAGTTTGTATGACGCCTATGTGTTATAGTGGTACGAAATCGGCGGTTCCGACAAAACATCAACTTCTTGGAGAGAAAAAAATGTTAGTGAAATTTCAGATCGTTATCTTAAAAATTAAAGGACCACTTCACGACTAAGCAAACAGACGGAGAAATAGACGGAGATGGCTTAATCGGCTCAGCTCATCATGTTGGTCATTTATACATATATACTATATTGTATACTTGACATGGTCTCATGCTTCTTCTTCTGGGCGATAATGTAGTTTAGTGTGCGTGACAGCGGCCCAATTACGTCCATTTGTAACACTAACTCTCCCTGAGTGCCTAGAAATATACGTACTAAGTTTCATTAAGATATTTCAATTTTTATCCAAGTTATCGCTTGCAAGGACTTACGGACAGATGGACAGAAAACAATCAGTTATACTTCAACTCGTCTCGTCAAGTTGATAATTTATATAACAAGTCAATTGAAAAGTCGCTGGCCTGACACATAGATAGCGCTACTAGAGTTAAGTCCATATGATTTTTACTTAGCTAACCAACTTTCAAAAGGCGCGTGTATGAATTTGACATCTGCCAGATCATTGGTTTGTGAATTATATCATTTTGAGTGAAGCAACTTTTGTCATTGTGGAAAAAATGGATAAAAAGGAATGTCGCGTGTTGATAAAATATTGCTTTTTGAGAATACAGTTGAAAACTTGGCTTGATGACGAGTTTCCAGATACTGCCTCAGGAAAATTAACGATCAAGGATTAGTATGCTAAGTTTTGACATGGTGAAATGAGCACCGAAGACGCTCAACGCAGTGATATTGTTTGACATAGGAAGCATCCCAAAGGTGTCAACTGAACGTGTATATTATATCATTGATAAATATTTAGGTATGAGAAAGCTCACTTTTGACAAAAAACAACGACGAGTTGATGTTTCCGAATCAGTGTTTTGAGATGTTCAAGCGTAATAAACCCAAGTTTTTGTATCGATTTGTGGTAATGGATAAAACAAGGATCCATCATTTCACTCCGAAACACAATCAACAGTCATCCGGTTATCCGAATGGACTGAACCTACTCCAAAGCGTGAAAAAATGTAACAGTCAGGTAGCAAGGTTATGACGTCTTTATTTTGGAGTGCACATGGAATAATTGACTACCTTAAAAAAGATAGAACCATTAACAGTGACTATTACATAGTATTATTGGAGAGTTTGAAGGATGAAATCGTCAAAAAACAGCCGGATCTAAAAGAAAAAAAAGTGTTGTTTCACTAAGACGAGTTCAAACCCGTGAAAATGCTGCTAAAAATCTATAAATTGGGCTTCGAATTGCTTAAGCATACACAGCTTTCTCCAGATTTGGATAGCGAATATTTCCTATTCTTAGATCTCAAACATTTTGGTAGAGTGAAAAGGTGATTGCCGAAACTGAGGCCGATTTTGAAGCAAAGGAGAAATAGCTTAAAATTTATATAGTACATATATATTTTGGAAGGGTTGATCCTCATCAAAAAATAAAACAGAAAATACTCTCCAGTAAGTTTTATGCATAGTAAACATATGTATTTTGAGAAAAACTCGGCAACAAAATAAAGAGAACGTTAGCTAAATGTACTTTTAAAGAATTCTTACCTTTTATTTAATTCTGCAGTGCTTCTTTATTGACTCTTATTCAATTTCAATGCGTAAAGAATTGTATTAAGCGCCAGGAAAATAAATAACTACGGGTATTTGTATGTGTGTGACGATGTTGATATGAGTTACTTTTATTGTGTGACTGTTAAAATACTTAACGGTGTTGTTTATCATTTCGATTGCATTATTCACTCGACAAGCACATAAGTACTCAACAGGATTAAGCGATTGAGTAACGGTTGGTTGGCGCAACGAGCGTGGTTGCCATGAAACTTTTACGAGCAAACTGCATGCACCCACACCTATGTTCACCTGCATCCTTCAACTGGAGATTTGTGATGAAATTAATCCGCGCAACATATCGGTGAAATCAATAAATCCGCTAAACGCATGGAGCTTTCATCAGCCAAAGTGCTAAATGCAACACTTAGTGCCCACATTACAACGCACATAAATAAAACTAACTTTCACTAAGATAATTGCAACTGTCATTTATTAGGAGCGAAGTTTTTTCGAATGGCGACGAACGTTGTCACTTGCACGCCGATCGCAGCTTGGCTTCTCTGCAGCTTTACGAACATGTTTGTCTCATAAGTGCAGCTGTTAAAACTTTAATGACGGCGTTCAAGTTCGATGAGTTATGCGAGGATGCGTGAGGATTAGTCCAAAAGAATGCAGTCTCTTTTATACCTCCTTTTTATACTTCTGCAACATGTTGCTACAGAGCATAATAGTTTTGTTCGCTCGACAGTTGTATGTATGTATCATCTGAAACTAAGCGAGTAAAATATAAGGTTATGCATATTTATATAAATGATCAGGATGACGAACCGATTAGTAATGCAGGTGACTGTCTGTCTGTCCGTCCGTGCAACCCATATTTGAGTTAAAATTGAGATTTCTTGATGAAATTTGGTATACATGTATTTCCTTGGTGCCCAATGAGGGTTATGATAAATCTATGATGCGCCTGAGACAATAAGTTTTACACACGTGAAGTTACGAAAGGACTTTATGGAACTCTGTGTCAAATTTGGACGACGCCCATACATACCTCGAGACCTACTCAACCTATTGCAACCAAATTCAGAAAATTATATTATTCAAATATTGTTACACTTCGGTAAGAAAATGAGCGAAATCAGATAAAATCCACACCTATTTTCTATAAAACACAATTTTAAATTCCATCCAATTCCTTCACTTCCCAGTATACAAATCAAGAGCTAATCAATGTATTCAGATACAACTTTGTACAAATAGTGCTTTTGATGACATAAGACTGTCTAAGTCGAACCAATACTATTCAAGATATCCCCAGTTACCGAATTCGTCAACGCCGATTCGTACTGCACTCTTTTTACCGAAAATATCAGATAGCATGTCGAACATATTATAGAAATTCGAAAATAATTTTCTCAGGTTTTGATTTTTGCAAGTTGAAGGAGTATAAAGTGGTCGGTTGCACACAAAATTAGCCTTTCATTATTTGACGTTATTGCTTATATTACGAAAGGGACATTAACCCTAAAGACGATATTTTTAAGCCAAAACGCAACGATGTGTGAATAGTAAAGCGGAGATAATTAAATATATCTATTGTTGTTATTGTTGAGAAAACTTTATTTGGTAGAATATTGACGAGTTAATAGTTCTTACCAGATAAAATACCGGAATCGTTTTAATCATCTCGTCGGTATTAGATAACCGAAGCAAACCAGGTATTTTCCTTCGTAGTAATTTAAAACCTATATTTCGGCATTTTTATAATATTAGGAGAAAACGAGAATTTATTTGGAAATGCCTTGTTCAATTCTCACCTTTTGCCAACTCGATCTTATTTATTTTCTCTTCTCAAGGAACGTAACCTCAAACATGCAAAATCAAAAAATTTACGTCAATAGATCCATATACAAGTATTTATATGTATATTTCGATGAAATCGGACAGAAATCCCAGATAGCATATTACCAATAATAATAAATAGCTTGGCTCTCATAATTCTGGCTTGTATTTAGATCACAACACAGTGCCCTTTTAAAGAGAGGGAATTTCCCAAGAGTTTGGTTTATAGAGACGTCATAAACCAAATTTTGGCATAATCGACGTATAAATAGTACTCCTTAGTAAACACAATCGACCTGGATTTGCTGGTACTTTTAATAAATATACCACTTCAGATCAGTAATAGCAAAGAAACACTGATTAAGTCGAAACAAAAATCAATTTAATATTTTTCTGTTTCTATCTTAAATTGACATAATTTCAGAAAAGCAATTTCTGTAATAACAAGTTGTTTTACTTCTCACGCCAGTGTGCACCCACCATAAGCACCCTTGCCCCCACCCGCATCGCATGCAATGCACCAGTGAAGACACCACAAGGATGACTATAATAAAATGTCATACAGCAGAGAAAACTAATTTGATCAAATGTAAAAGTTTAAGCAGATAAATTGCAAAAGTTTCAATACACAAAATAACTCGGTCGATTGAAACGAACTGCACAACGGGAGAGTGGGAGAAACAGCAAATGACAAGCACTTGAAATGCACTCGCTTTTATGGCACTTACAAACATACTTTTATATTACTGTTCTGCTTTATTGATTTCAGAGTATTCCTGTTGTTTATCTAGTCGATATAAATATAAACGCAAATATAAAATTGTTGTTGGCCACAACACAGCGAACAACTTAAAGTCATGTGCACATGGCGTTTGTATATTTCTGATATAAACATGTTTTATTGCAGCTGACTTTGCAATAACCTGACTCCAATAAACATTATTGTTCTGAGAATAAATAATTATGCATAAATTGAACTTTGAACTTGAAAACAAATGGTGATGGTTTCATAAGTTTTATCTGTCAATAATTTTTAGTGTCGCGATTAAATTTTTGCTTAGTGAAAACTCAATTCCTCCTCCTATATTTTATAGGTGTTTAGTTGCTTTCGAGTTTGAGTTATCTGTTTTGGGTTGACCAATCAACTTTGCGCCACATTACTTCGGAAGTTTTGAAATTAAAGTTGACACAAACAGCTTTAATATACTATATACATATACCTATATGATATCGTGAACCCCATAATGCATCAATCCCCTTTCGTTACCCCCAGTACTTGAAATCAACAGCGCTATATTCTTAAAAGAACACGTATTCGAACGCACGTACAATATCCTCACACGCTTTGACTTCATACCGGAACAAGTGGATCATGGAGTCACCAAACCTAAACTCTGGCGGCATCTTTTCTGCGCATATACCGACGAAGGAGTTGTGTGTGGGGAAAAGTCGTTGGAGGAGTGAGGTAGTGAACTTCTTTACGGTTGGGTTTAAGCTTGGGAGAAGGTTGGTGGAGGGGTTTACTGGCAGTAGCTCTTCATCAACACCAGCTTTAGACTTCCTGACTATTGCAGTGTCTTCCAAGTCGAGGTTACAGCCTTTAAGGTATACTCGTATACTGCTCTGTAGTGCAGCCTTCTTCAGGGAAGTGACCATTCATTCAGATAGCAGAGTGGCGATTCTAGCCTTGAACTCAGTAACAGTGCGTTCGGCGTAGTTCCAGGAGTGCCGAACATCGCAATATCATCGAGAATTGCAAAGTTGATGAGGTGGCAAAGAAAGGCACCCTAGAACCGCTATCGGTAGAATGGAAGAGGGTCGGTGCTCCCGTATCCTCCCGTGTTCTACTACTAGAGAACTAGGCCAGCGCTGGGCCATCAGCAGTACATGCGCTGTCGCACAAAACATTTGGCCTAAGATCGATCGCAAGAGATCCAGTGACCTTTTTGCCCTCAGTAAAGCTATCCACTCCCTAATTGTGGGGCTTTAAGTTTGGGAATCTTAGAAGCTTTATGGAAGAAGATGAGATGGAAACAACTCAACACTTCCTTTTTGGCTGTCTCGTGTTTAGGAAGTCAAGATTTAAACAGTTGGGGCGAATACCTGCAGACATCCCACCGAAGTGGCGGCAGTGTAAATTAAACGCCTGTGGAAATTTTATATTGGCTACTAATCGTTTTGCCAATTTATAACTTCGAACACAGGAGTTGTTCTTTTCTATGTCTTCACAAAGGACTACATAAATATAACAGACCCCGTGCGATCTTTGATCAGCATCTAAACTAACCAAATATATTATGTATTATTCATTAGGATGTCTTATTGATTCTAGTTCAGTTTCACTTTTTGAAGTTTAATTGTCTTCCTAGGAGAAAACTACTGAGATACCCTTCTCAGGGATTATTAAATTCTTTTGATTGAAAGCCAACCAGAGCGCATGGCTAGACAAGCACGCGCTCCTTCTGAGAAGTGGATAACCAGTGTCAAGCGCTTCACACTTGTTTCCATGTTTTTTTAATATCATACCAATAATAATACCATTAAAGCCGCCTTTGGCATCTCCTCCCACATATTGTTTCCCTTTTTGTTGCTTACATGACACCCGTTCGTTAACCCACTTAACTTAACGCAAGCGTGTAATCGGTTTACTTATGTCAGTTTAGTTTTTTCGCCAAAACACTTAACTCAACTACAAGTCAAAGGGACAAAGCAAGCAAAATGAAAAGCGCAAAACTCAATTACAATTTCATACATTATCTATGTGTGCCACAGTGAGGGCTTCCCTACCTTGAACACAGTATTTTCAGCGTTTTTTTCACGCTTTTCTGTTTTTCATGTGTGTACTTTTACCCGAAAGAGAGCAGTTACTCAATTTAGAGACCAGGGAAACACGCAAAAAATGCTGCGCTCAACCAAAAGAACAACAAAGCAACAAAAAAAGCAAAAATACCAACAATGTAGAGCAATAAACCACTTCAGGGGAGTAAAGTGTTAGGGAAGGGTGAAAATTGTGTTAAACTAAAGCGAACGCAAAATGTGAAATTCACCAAAACAAGTAGAATGAGTGAAAAAATTAAGAAAAAATTCAAACCTAAAAGTAACTTAATTATTTAGTTTCACTTTGGGAAACGGACAAATGGATATTCGAGTATTTCAACTATTCAATAACGATACAGTTAAGAAATAAAATAAAAACTAAATTAGTGAAAAGCAGTGGCCAACTATTCAAGGTAAAATGTCAGGGTAATGGAAGTCAGGAATTTAATCCTTCGGGTCTGTAATCAAATATTAGGGATGAATGCAACATACATTGTGACACTCAGAAATGGACTCGCAAGCGTTGTCAAGCTCTCTTTCCATCAATCTAACACTTGCCTGACGATTTTCAAACATTATTTCCTCCATTTCTAAAATTTTTCATCATCGAGGCATGTCTTCAACGATCTCTCGACCGTCTTTGAAGGCCTTGTACTACACGTGGGCTGGTGTTTTTGATAAACTGAATCACCGTAACCTTTTTCCTTCCTTGCAATATTAATTTGAAAAGGTTAAAAGATACTTGCATGCCATCCAGCCTCTCTCAAGCGCTTTATGTTCCCAATTTCAATTACTAAAGGCAACCTGGCGGTCAAGCTTGCATCATTCAGCAGACAACACTATAAAATGACTCAAAAAGTCATTGTTTTTTTGGACGTTTGAAAATTTTCATTAAAATGAATGCCTAAAGCATGCGGCAATTAAAAACTGCAACAACAACAATCAACCACTAATACAACAACGAGACTGCATGAAGATGAAAGCAGAGAGTAAATAAAGAAAATCAGCGACGCATAAAAATTCAACGAGTCATTGCACACAATGTTTCTGAGGATGCGGAGAGGATGATGTGGCGCGCCAAGCACACACATTAATCATACGACTCGGTGACCCAAAGCGGACAGCACTGGCATTTGCACCATTCTGCTAACTTTAAAAATGCAAGCGCCTCTTTAGTTCCATTCGCTGAATAATTTTCACGCAAGACGTCATATCCAATAAGAATGCCTAGCATGTGAAGCTTCTTAGAAAATAGTCTATCGTTTTAAAAGCAATCAATTTAATATGCTAAAGTCTGCGAAGATTAATTCCAAGTGTTCATGGAAGACTTTTAAAGTGTCTACATTTTTCTTTCAGCGTCCACATTTTCTTTGATATTCTATTTTGAATCTATTTTCTACGTTTATATTGTCAATTTCTTCCAGCCGTTTGTTTTATAAATAAGTAAAGCGAGACTCCCACTTAAAGTTGACTTTGTTGTCCACGCGAAAATTGATTAGTCGCCGCTGCTTCATCGAATATAAATACAACGTTATTTTCGCTCCTGTCGTCAAAGGTGTTACTGTTAAGAAGAAGTTAAGTTAGTAAAGTAAATAATACGCTAATACGACAGAGATAGAAATCTATATTTGTTTACTGAAGCGCATTGTCTGGCTTCGCGTCAAGGCGCACTCAGCAGCGCAGCGCAGCTAAATGATCAGATTAATTGTTTTTTTATTAAGTTTTGGCAGTCGATAAGTCGCAATAGATAAATTTAGTAGCGATGTTGAAGTATTACCATATTGAGAACTGTGTATAATAAGTGAATAGATATTTAAATTCAATGAAAAGACAAAATTATGGGTTTTGTACTTTACTCTTTTCTACTCTGCCAGTGGGATTAAAATGAACTTATTTTATGGGAACGTTTTTTTCTATATATTTATTACTCTCCTCTGTATTTTCTGAAATGTGCAAAAATTGCTTGATGGTTTCGATTTCAATCATATAAATAATCAAATAATTTTTCTACAAAAGCACGCATATTTAATTACTTATAGTCTTATCAACATAAAAATACATTGTGTTTGAATATTTAGTACTATATAATCGAATTGTCGAAAGTGGGCAGAGAGGAAAAGTCTCCAAAGTATTCCAAAAGCTGTAACTTGAGTAAAAATATAGATATCTTGATGAAGCTTCGCATACACGTTCTTTGGCAAATAATTAAGTAAGTAAAAGTAAGGCGGATATCGTAGAGCCTATAAAGTGACATAACTAAACATCAAATTAAGATATAGAACCGTAATTCGGCACAGAGAATTGCAATAGCGAAGGACACCTGTGAGTAAAAAATGTCTGAAAAAGTGGTCATGGCACCACCCATTAATAAATTTAAGGTACATATCTCCTAAACGATTTGAGCTACAATTATCAATTCACCCAAGATAAATCTTATAAGAATCCAATTTTCGAGTACTTTTTTCATTTAATCAAGTCGTATTTCATGAATAGGACGTTCAATATTGACTTCTAAGGCTGAAGAGAGTCTGGATTGTTGATACAGACCAATTACTTCAAAGAAGTAGTAGTCGAATGGTTTGAATCAGTGTCACAATTCTTTGAAATAATCGAATCTTCAAACTTTTCTCGCAATAATTCGGTTGTTGCACTTGCTGTGAGGCACATAGCTCCGCCTTATTGAAACCAGATGTTGGCAAGATCAACTTCTTCCAATTGTAGCCACCAAAAATTGGTTATCATCGACCTCTACCACTCATTATTGACAGTAACGGTAACACCAGCTTGATATCGAAAGAAGTACGGACCGATGATTCCACCAGACCAAGAATCCCACCAAACTGTCAATTTAGGAGTATGTAATGGTTGTTTATAAATAATTTGTGGATTTTTTCGCACCAGAATTGATATTTTTGTTTATTTTCCCCGTCACACAGATGAACGTGAGCCTCAATAGAGAAAAAGATTTTCTTAAAAAATCGTTATCGTTTTCAAGTTGTTCGTAGGCAAAGTCAGCAAAATTCGCCAGGTTGTGGTTTGAGGCAGTCCTAATTCTTTAGAACATCTTGCAATCGAAAAATTACGGGCTTTAATAACACTTTCCTGAACGGCAGCAATATTTTCATTACTGTGAGCGGTTATTTGTTTTATTGGCACTTGAACATTATGTTAAGAAATTTTACGATCGAAATTTTGAACAAGTGATTACTAGCGAGCACGAGTCGACGATTATTACGACCACAAAATGGTAAAAAGATACAAAAAGTTGCAATAGGAGAACGATTATAAATGTTGTGCTTGCGATCTTTCCATCTTAAAATTGCAAGCATTACTGCATACAATGAACAAATTTACACTACACTATGAAATCATATCATACCTATTGGAAAAGTATTGGGAAAAATAAATATATTAGTGTCTAAACGTTAGTATAGACCAACTCCCATAAAATAACGGTATATGTCGGTTAGTATATTGCATCTTAAGGCATTTCCCTGTCTTTGATTTTTGCAAGTTGCAAGAGTGTTAAATGTTCGGTTGCACCCAAATTTAGCCATTCCATACTTATTGTGAATATATTTCCTTTGATAGGTATTCCGGACCATGGTACTACATCTTAGAACTTTTCGTAGTAATTTTTCTAAAAAAATGGTAATACTATTCCTTCCCAGCTAGTTTTAAAATGTTCTATATTCAACTCACTTCAAACTGATTGAATTGAGTATTTATGACAGATGTTATTATTCAACATTTGCACAAAGCTTACAGGCAAAACTTACCAATCCCAAATCAAGTCTTTCCCAATATTTTTCAGTTTATGAAATCATGATTTTAGGTCAATTAAACACCTTTTCGTTTCAAAAAACAGCATTGTCTGGTTATTTTCTAAAGAAGGAAAAAAGGAAGCAAGGAAAGCAAAGAAAACCCAATAGAAATATAAGCTATAAGCCATTTTGTTAGCAAAACTTAAGAACAAGAACTTATTTTACATATCGCACTAGAAGCAGAGTCAACACAAAATCCAAAAAGTTTGTTAAACTCACTAAAAATTATAAAATAATATCTGCTGTGCAAAGAAACTGTATGGCCCAGGGTTAATATAGAGTTCGGTTATGTAGGCATTAAAAAAAATTTTCACATTTATGAATAGATGGAATGAACTACAATTATAACGGGTTTCACATATTAATCATTGCTACAATATTGTATTTAATTTGGTTATAAATAATGATTTTAGTAACTCATCGATTTAAGTCTCCAATAAATGCAGGCGAGTGTTTGCGCAAACATTTCCCACACACCAAAAATGCCAACTTCATTTTATTTGTAACTTACTACTAAAGTTTTGATTTTCTCATTAAATTGTTAGTTAAAGTTCATTAAAGCGCAAATATATCACAAAAAAAGCGAAAAAAACGCTCTAAAATTTGAAAATTTGTCACCACAAACATGTTGCACCGGCCGCGTTGTATTTATTATTAATACGTTTTCACGCGCAGTTTCATTTTTGATGGAATTAAATTAAAATTAATTAAATATGCTCTTATTGACCATAAAAAGCCGGGCGTTCTGTTAAATTGAGAAATGAAATGTTTATTTGACTTTAACACCTGCTGCCAATTATTTGTTGCAAGCGTATGACTTGTGTTGATGCACTGGCAAATTTAGTACTCTATACATGGGTATAACGTGGTATATCTCATGTTTTTGTTGTTATGTGGTATAAATTTAGACTTGTAATTATCTCAACTTGTTTAAACTCCTAAGCTCTGGGAGCCGCTAAAAAAAATGTATTTGCAAAGCGAAATTTTTAGAAAATTGATCTTAATTAAGTTAGCAATGTTCTCCGAAGGTGAATATAAAATTAAATAACAACTCACTCCAAGCATATAATTTGAGTATGATGTTTCAAGCGTCAAAATTGTGAAGAGCAGGAAATTGAGAAGACTAATTAATTTCCGGTTTTAGTGGAGACAGATTTTCATGGAAATTTTTGGAATATTCAAAGCCTAAGCATATATTCATAACGTTGAAAAAGTGTAATCCGATACTATTATGAAAGCTATCAAGGGTGATTTGCTTCCAGATCTACCCATAAAATATTTGATGAGTTGCAACACAACCGAGAGACCACTTCCCAACAGTAATTGGCGCTGTAACCGTCGAAGAAACACTCCTCATACGACTGTGACAACTGCCAAAACACAGGGCCGCAACAAAATTTTTTAGTCGCTAGGCGACAGATCATTGAGAAAAGGCAAAGAAATATTGTTGGCAGCATACAAGACAATCGGCCGGCCGGTCCTAAACTACGCCGCGTCGATATGATGTCCTGGATGCAGTGAATCGCAGACAAGAAGCTTCAGACATGTCAGAACACTGCACCTCCGACTAGAGCAGGAAACCACTTGATGTCTCCGTTCCAACATATATAGCGAAGGCCAATTGCTTTTGGTTAAGGAACATAACGAACTTCTCCCTAGCAGATACCATACCCACAGTGCTTTGCTTAAGCCGGAGCCGCCTCATAGGAACATCAAGACATTTTTCCTTGACAACGTCGCCGATATCGATCGCAACACACTTCCCATACCCACCCATTGCAGAAAATGAGCTCAAATTGCCTGAAGAATTTATAGTGACCTTTGTGCAACTTCGTTGTGGATATTATGGCAGGTTAAACTCCTACTTATCAAGATATACTAGATACTATATATGTCCAGCATGCAGTAATCTCCCGCATGACACTAACCACATGTTTGCATGCCTAACGAATCCCACTCATCTAACCTTTTTTTTTCCTGTATACCGACGCCGTCGAAATAGCTCGTTTCCTGGGAATAGGAAGACCTTCACACCGTTGGTTAGATCAAATGAAAAAGAAGCTATCTTGCTTCAAAATAAAGTCAAAAATATGGCAAAAACTTACCAATTTTGCTTTCGCTTTTTAAATAAAATTATTTTTTTAATTGAATAATTTATTTGCAATAATAAAAACAAAATAATATTGTGAAATATACATATATATATATATACAAATATACAGCGACAACAATATTGTGAAATATATTATTTTGTTTTTATTATTGCAAATAAATTAAAAAAATTATTTTATTAAAAAAGCGAAAGCAAAATGGATTTCTGTAATCATCTCCACATTGTCTGATTGCGAAGCATGCATACATTTACATAAATATTTTATATGTTCCCGCGCGCTATCCCCCGCTGACAAATTCCCCACAAACATCGCGTCTACGCCGTTGCATAGAAAGCAATTAAAATGCCACACGCGCTGCTACAAAATGTGGCATGATCAAATTTATCGGCGCAGCATTTTTTACGCTTGATTTTGAACATAATTTCCGGTTGATTTGTTGAATAGACGGCAAACCGCAGCATCGTCAACAACACCAGCAGCACACAACAACAGCAACAAGAACACAAAAATGTGCTAAATGAACAACGAAGCAGAGAACCGCGAAGGGCGACGGTAATGACATTGAGCCACAACAACACAGCAAGAATGAAAAAGCCCGTAAATATTTTGAATGTGTGGTCCAAGTACTTGAGTGTGTGTGTCGTGTCTGTGGCAGGGCCGTGACGCGCCATTCGAGTTCAATGCACAAATAAACGGACAAATGCTTCTCTGACCGCAAAGTGTAATTGTTGTACTTGCAGTGCGGGTGCGGGTTACCGGGTGTATGATGAAACGTGTAAAGGGTACCTGGCTTGGCTTGAGGTGCTTTGTGGTGCATAATGAGCATTTCACTCACCTGCAGCTGTCGAAGTGTCATTGCCGACATCGTCGTTGTTGTTTTCATAGAGCGATTGTTGTTCTAGCCAGCAATGGAGCCACAGTCACCGCCAAGCTGCCGCTGCCGACGCGCAGGCATCGAATGGTGGTTTGTTGACTGGCTGATTGCTTTGTGTTGCTTGGCGCTGTGCTGTGCACTCCTGTTTTTTTCGGCTCATTGCAGTTTCACATTGACCCAGTTACGGCGATTCGTGTCATATGCTCTTTAACAGCAACAACACCGACAGCCAGCAGCCACGGTGCCTGCATTAGTGAAGTCTCGTGATTGTTTGTAGGTGCAGGCATGTGCCGGTGGTAAGCGCTCGGTGCCCTTGGGTACAGCTGACTGCTTGCCGGTTGAAGCCGTGTGTGCGGGGGAGGGCAAGGTGCGTCACAAGAGAAAATTATTTAATGTCAACGGTAGCTTTGTGTGAATTTTGGAAAAAGTATAAGTTGAAGGTAGTGCCTTTGGCAGTTGCAAGCAGCGCATTGAGTTCCCAAGTTCAGTTTATTTTACCTTTTTTCAATTGTATGTTGTGTAATTGAGTGGAAGCATTCTCTTGAATAATAATTAGTGTGATTTACGGAAGAAAAACAAACTTTTGCGGAGATTTTAAGTCGCTCATACGCCGTGGCGTACTGTTTGTGGCGGATATGTTTGCTATGGAATAATTCGGGGCTTATATTTTAGAATTTTTTTTTTTCGAAAAATGTACTTTTTTAAATGAAGTAGATAAAACGTCGTTGCCACCTGAAGTTATTTATGACTTTTGACAATTTGATGGAATAATTGGGGGCTTATATTTTAAGACTTTTAATTTTTCAGAGACGGGTGATTTTTTAACACTTGGTTAATAAAACGACGTTGCCACCTGAAATTATTTATGCCTTTATTATTCAAAAAAAAGTATAAAAATGTAAAATCAGCAAGTAAATATTTAAATAAACTTGTTTACCAAAACTTTAAATTTCGAGGTTGCCACCCGATATTTTTTTGAATTTTTATGCAATGAGCTTAAGCGTAAACTTGCATAATATTACCATGTGTGCCGAAATACACAAATTATAATTTTTATAACAAGTGAAAAAGCAGTTATTTTTATTTTGACTTTTCAGCTTTGACACTGCGCTAAGTTAAGGACAATATAAAATGCATTAACATTTGATTGCTTGGACAATTTATCTTAACCATTTTCACTTTCGCTGCAGTTTAGTGATTCCAAACAAATGCAATTACCGCAAACAAAGCGAAGACAAGCAATCAACTGCACACGGCGGCCCTTAACCATTAAACGTGTGGCCTGCGGCGGCGTCCGGCCACGACAACTGAAGGTTCACACTGTTGATGTGTAGTCCTTTACGCGAGCTTATACAATGAGATTTAATTTAAGTTCGTTGCAAACTTTGCATTTGCAAATGACGAAGATGACTAAACCGTTTTCTGTAAATGCGTTTGACGTCATTATTCACACTCACTATTTACAGCTTTGCTATAATTTCTATAAGAAAGCAGATAAGAGGAGAGTAGTCGTACATTTTAATAAAAGAAAATATTTAAGGTGCTACCACCGCTTCTTTTGTGTTAATTAGGTCAACATAGCTCTGAATCTACTCCATATCTTATATACATACATATTGACACTTAAAATTATAAAATAACGCAAAATCACTTTTCATATGTTTGCAAGCGAAGGAAAGCCGATATAATAGAAATCACTTGAAACTAAATATGGGTTTTGGTTATAAAGTGGTTATCTATTCGTTATCCATCGACTAGATGTGAGAGCGAAAGCTTGGAATTTTACGATGTTAAATATATAGTATGAAGTACTGAATCGTACGAAATAAAAAACTCAATTCCCATTTTCTTATTATACATTCCAGGTGACGATATACTATATTCTTGCGCGGTTCGACATTTCACGTTACGTATACGTTACGCTGTCTTAGGACAACATGGTATAACTTCAAGTATATAACATTTACAAACATTGTATAAAGAGTCTCCGATATATTTCGTAACATCTAAAAAATATGATAAAATTAAATTTTGCTTTTTCAAAATGTATACCCTACACAAAATCATAAAAAGTGAGCAAAATTATATTCAAGCAGATATCTACTTCTCAGTACCGCTAGTAATTAGAGCAACAGGTAAACAGCACCACATAATCCGCACTTTACTAAAGCAGGCGAGTAGTTAAAATGCAATTCATACCCTCGAAGCTCATTTCTGCGCTGAGCGAAGCACTTTAACAGCGCAGCGTTGTGATGGCAGGGTTGCCACGTTACCAAAAAAACTTAATTATGCATCTTTCTTTATCTAGCTGTATGTAATTCTGGCAATAAGCCACCATGTAAACCTTTATGCTTGTTTCTACACCTCAAAAACGCTGTTGCGCCGCGCATGAGTTGAGCGCCGCGGAGTGGAAATTATATCCGCGATAATGTCATAAATTTACGCTCATTAACTGTGGAAATTAAACTCTACACCATCTTTCCGCGCACCCGTAGTAGTAGGACTACATTAAGCACAATTATACAACTATAACAACTGTGTAAAGTGACAGCATTAGCCGCCGAGAGGCTAAGCGAACGCGGGGCGTGGAACAGAAGTGTCCAAGGCGCGAGCGGATGTGCGGCTGTGTCTGCCATTAAAATTGTAATTATAATTTCACTGATTTTTGACAGTCGCTGGCAAAGGCTTAACGCGCCTAATGCGACAGTTTCAGCGCGCCCGCCGCGCTTAGCTACATAAATGACGAAGTATTCACTGCTCATCATTATTAGATTTGCTATTTAATGAGATATTTGTTTTTAAGTAATCGATTTAGCTTCAGCTTCTTCCGTTTCCTCTGCGCCAGTGTTTGCTTGTGATTAATAAAGCAGATTATTCGAGTTTTATGACTGCATCTGGCATCAGGGGATAATAAGTATCTATAAATTTGGGTTTTCGGCAATGATGATTCTAAAACTCTTAAAATATTTCACCGCATCAAGTTAAAAATTCTCTACAATAATGTTGTTGAACCGGTTTCAAGTAGTTGTTCCACTACGATTGAAATTAAGAAGGTTTCTAGTTGGGAAAATTGAAAAATCAACTTATAGATAATTTGGATATTCAAAACTATATCCCTAAAATTATTTTTTTTAAAATTCAGATTATTTTAGAAGTTATAGTCGCTTTCCTGTCGTGGCAATAGACTGGTTTATGCTGTGGACGAAATTGAAACCACTTTTCTCGTAACTACTTTTTGATGCGGTTCCTATGATATCTCAAGTTCTAATTAGCCGATTTACTTGAAATATAGCACGAATATTCTTTAAGTATCGCTATATCTAATAAACTCAGTCAAGTTTAAATTTGTAAAAAAATTTTAATCGACGAATTTAAAATTTAGTGAAAAAATCGACCTTCATTTTTGAGTTTGCACAATTTTAGGAATTTTTTTTCAGTTTTGCTGCTTCTTGAGATAGCGACATTTTTACTTACCGATAAGCCATCACTGTTTTATTTTTAGGATAACTAATAGGATAGAAATCATGACGACTAGGATTGATTCCGGACATACATTCGTGGAAAGATAGACAACATGGGTACCTTGATTTCCACCTGACTCAAAAACTTAGTGGAAATGTATGTTTTCTAAGCTAACTATACAAATTTCGTGATGACTTTAGTCCATATTGTCCGATGTGTACAGAGTGAATAGAAGACTCTGAAAATGTACTCTATCAGTGCTCATATGCAACATGACTCATCATAAATCATTTACAACAGATTAGGCATCAGCCAGTCCGTACAGTAGAGGAAAATTAAATGTCTTCTTCTCTCCCATGAAGTAATACTTTGTCTAGTGGTCCCATGAAAGAGACATGAGATGGGAGTAGGTTTAGCGAATTACAATCCCGCACTCCGATTTTCGGTGGAATTATTTTCCTCAATTTCTGGAAATTTTATTTTCCATTGAAGTTAATTGGCAATTTGTAACCATTCCCAGAACTTCAGCTGCTATCAAATTCTGTAAAGAAGGAAATGCTCGCATTGTCGTAAGGACATCATTATAAATGTTACACCTGCGCTTTAAGAAATGTAATTGTCAATTCAAAACACCTGTGACAATGGAGAAATGTATATTCGTCAAGATAACTGAATCGAGTGGAATTTTTATATAATGACACTGATTAGCCACCAACAGGTAGGCAAATAAAGTGAACAAGAGACAAGAGATGTTTGAAACTTATGTTTCTTTATATTTAGTAGCGTGTGTGTTTTTTTTTGTCTTGGATGCCTTTACTTGAAATAAAGCATATACAAAGTCAGGCCATTAAAGTACCAACAACTACACTCACATTTAAGTTTATTAAGATATTATTTACATATATAGGATAACTTAGTCCTGCAAATGCAACTTGATATTGATTTCGTTCGTCACTCACCTAACCTCACATTAATATAAACATTGCCGTAAAATTCTTTGTTAGCATTTAAATAATTAAGTAGCCATGGAACTGCGTTATTAGAAGTAATCCTATTGCGACCGAAATATAGAAAGAATAGCCGCTGCTGGGGAATACATGCATATGCATGTACATAATTAATCAATAATGCGCTTGTACGACGCAGGGAATTCGTGTAGGCATTTGTGCATATGTCGTGTGTTGAATGCTCAGCTGTGGCGCAGTTACATACGTGTCACGGAGCTTTGTACAAGCAGCGAGTATGGGAGCTACATGTATGTGTGTATGTAGGTGCACTTATATGTTTGACATTTGTAGGCGACAGCACCAAATTGACAGGCAACACAGAAGGCGGTCCCAGTGGGCGTCCAAGTGGTTTTAGGACGCTCACTAGCAGTGCGCTTGCCTTGATTCATCAAAATGCAGCGCTGACTGTCTGGTAATCAATAGCCTTCAAAAAATAGCAGGACTTTTTTATTTAAATATCACAAGAAACCCCAATCGTCGAAATATTTTTTTTCTAGGTTCATATGACTGTCAGTGACACCTTTGCCAAATGTCACACCGAAATAATCACTAGTGTTTAGTACATGCTTGTTTTTTGCGATGAGGAAAATTATTCAACGAAGAACTTCCATTAAATTGTGTGTGTGGAATCAAATTTCTGGTGTTGGAAAAGGCCTTTAGTGATAATTGATTGTCGCGAGCAAGTTTTTTTGATTGCTACAAATTATTCAAAGAGGGTCGAGTACGGGTTGACGATGAACCACGTCCAGGACGGTCTTCAACATTCACTGAGAGGAACATGCCAATAAATAAAGGAATTTTCGCTTGAGAATCAATGTTTAACCGTTAGAAATCTTACTGGCATCGTTGGAATATCGGAAGGATCAGTGGAAACCATTATGGGGTTTAAGAAAAAGAAAGAAACGAGATATGGTGCATTCCGAATTCCTTCCGACCGGTCAAACTGTCAATAAGGTACGCTAGTTTAGTGTTAAGCGTCATTTGTCCGAAGTTATTTGAAAAAATAGGTTGGAATTATGGGCCAACAACTCTTGATTTTTGGACCACGAAAATGCAACGTCTCATGCTCCATTAATTCTTCGAGAGCTTTCCGCCAAATTTTCAACCAATATCGTGCCGCGATCATCGTATTTGCCTGATTTAGCTCCGTCTGACTTCTGGCTATTCAGCACACTCAAACGACCGTTCCGGGGAAAACGTTTTAGTCAATTGAAGACATCAGACATTACATACATTGACCATAACAACTATTTCGAGGATTGGAAAAAGATTTGACATACATAAGTGTATTGGGACAAGGGGGATTACTTTGAGCAGGACGGCATAGCTTTTGAAAAATAAATTAAGAATTTTAAAATTATGAACAAAGTCTTACTCTTTTTTGCTCATAGTAGTACATGTGGCATACATATACTTTTATAGTCTACACGAATAGTGTTACAAACGAGAATAGTATGTATTTGTACATATTGATCAGATTAAAAACTTATTTCATTTATTTAAGTTACACCTTCCTTAAAGTTAATTGCGCGACATGAATTTGCCATTAGAGTGGCAGCCGTTCAGTGGATATTATCCCTATGGCTCAGGCTATGTTATAAGTGAAGTAAATGCACTCATACCGTACACTTTCGTACTTTTATAGCTAAATTGCTTAGCTTGCCTTGATTAAATCTCACATTTAATAATTTTGATGCTCGTAAGGCAGATACAATTGATATAAGCCAGTTCAACAAATATGTTACAGGCTGAAGACGCTTTGTGGAAGGTCCGGTTGATCCAAAATTGAATTGGTGGCATCACAAAGTCTTGGTACTCTCAGCTGTCCGATAGTATTTTTAAAATACTATAACTCCTTTCGCTAAAATTACGCTTTTACAAGCGCTGCATCTGCAAAGCATATTGAGAAACTTTTAAATCGTAATCCCGGTCAACAGGAAGAAGCCTTACATTTCGATAGCCTATAAGGCTCATACAAGAATTTTTTCCAACTCCGATTTCCTGATTCAAAAATAGATCAATTAAAGTTAATTTTCATGAACTGGCCGCTGATTTTATGGAGCAGAATGAGAAACATCTCGTTTATTCGTCTCATAGTTCTTTTCTGTTCCATGATTTCGGAAAATCGACTTTTAGCGTTGATCAAAATTAATGTTCGTTGATTTTATGCTTCAAATAAAATAGTCAGTGGATTTTTACTTGAACTTATTGACAAAGAGTTCGCCGGTAGCATGAGTTATTCACATAGTAGGGATCTCGGTCATTTCCTTCATTTAGGTTATTGATGAAGTAAAAGACGTTGTAATATTCGAATCTTTGAAATAGTTTAATCAAAACATCCTGTCTTGCCTCTGAGATCGAAATCTGAAAATGAAATTTTAATATTAATCATATAGCTGGTTTCAAAATATTAATTTCCATGTTCTCCGCCGGTTGCCATACATTTTATCTAATAAATACATATGTCATTTTTCAAAAAACACCATTTCGAGATATTCGCACGTGACGCTGGCCGCTCGGGTTTGGGGCCGCGACGAGGCGCGCGGTTAGAAGTGCTGTAACTTTTTTTCTACTGCTCGAATCTCTATGAAAATTTGAGAAAATGTTCTCAAGGAGTTGTTCTTTAAGATAAAGTCAAAAAAAAATTTGGATTTTTTGAAATTAAAAAAGGTATATAACCTCTTAAGTCATGCTCCCAAATTTCCTACACGGACAGCAGGGAACCTCATGAAGAGTATCTCAACATTCCTTTTACTTACAGAGAATGTTGAGAGAACCTGTTTTCAGTGCAATAGTACTCAGAGACATAGATTCGCACACATTTACATTTATACCTGTCCATGGTTGCAAGCTCACACACACTCTCACATACAGCATAGCAAGTAATGCGCTTCACGGCGTATTTCTTCTTACCGATGTTGTGTTTTGTTCGATGGCGAACATGTTGCCGCGAACAGCACCCAGCCAACCGTCCTGGCGGGGGGCGGCGACCAACACAACGGCACGAACAACATATGAATTTCGAGTTTTCGTTGCGAACCAACACACTGCCACGCACAGCCCCACACACATCCACGCTCGAACACCGTCACACGCATGTGGCCGACCTGCGGCGCAGCGCTGGCGACAGCAGTGCGGCGAACAAAAGCGATTCGACTGCTCAGTTGTGTTTTGTGCGGCGCGTGTGATGGTATTCTCGCTTCTCCAAAGGCGCATCGACGCGACTCAACTCGACTTGGCTTGACTCGCCGCTGACACGCAAGCCAGAATGAAACGTGAATTGCTTGTAGACGAAGAAAAAAGCAAACAAATATTTAAAGTTTAATAATTAATGTACAATAGCAACAATGTGGCAACGTGTGTGTGAGTGAATTTGAAGCTTTGAGGCAAAATAGTTGAACTGCAGCGAATGCGCTAAGAAGTTGACGGGGTTTCTAGAGTAAAGTAGTGCTTGGCAATCGATTTTTGCTAACAGTGAGCAACAATGTGGACCACGATACACGCCGGCCGCGCTTCCACAAGCTTGTGCACGCAAACCGACGCGACTAAGTTTGGAGTCCCAATGTAAACAGAGTTTTCGACGTCAAAATTCGACGCAGTCAGGGGCGGTGTTATTGTAATAATTAATCTACAAATATTTAAGTGAAAATATTGTACAAAAATACATACATACATACATATATGTGAATGTGAGCGTAGAAATTGGAAATAGTGAAGTTACTTGTGAATCTAATTTATTTATGCGCTTAACTGGCGTATCAATATTAATTTGTGTGTGAAATACAAAAATATACAACAACAATTACAACAACAAAGCCAGCATGAAATTTCAACTTTAAGCAGCATCGACCAGCATCATCTGTTTTTACTAAGTAAGTGAGTGGCCAAGCCGTCAGCGTATGCTAGTGTGCGTGTGTGTGTGTGTGAGTGACTAAATCTCAGTGGAGGCGGTTTTTTGTGTAGTTTTCTGCTGCTGCGGCACTAAATCGTCTGCTTGTGCTAGCTGTCTGTCTGCCGCTGCTGCTGCGCGTTCAACAAAAGTGCGAGTATCTGCGAGAAACAATTTCGCACGCTTGCACTCAGCGCGTCCGCAGCACTGCGTCAGGGCAATAAAATGCCAGAAAAAATTTAAGCAAAACAACAACAGCACAGGGCTGGAGCACATGCACTGCAGCTAGTTTGTTGCTTTTTATTTCGCTGCCCTCTCTCTCGCGGCTTCTTAGCGCCGCGCGCTGCCCCCGCGCTGTTGGTAAATTTCGCTGTACTCTTTGCTTTGATCTTCGCCTTTCGGCGCAGCTATAAAAAGTAGCTGCACTTATGCTTTCTTGTGTTTTAGTATGCACTTTTTTGTTGACTTCTTTTCAGGGGTATTCCCCTGTGGCAGCTAAAGTTAATGCATTTCGCAAGCACAAATGGATTTCTGTAATTTATATGTACAGCTGTGTTCATCTCTCATATATATGTGTGTGTGTTGCATTCAGCGCGCTTATAAAATTCACTTTCTGCTGGGCTGCTGCATTTTTGTGGACTTTTGGCTGACAGTTGTTTTTTCCACTTTTCGTTGCATTTTGTTTTGTACGTCTGTTTGTGTTTGCTGTTGTTGTTTTGATGTTTGTGTTCGCTGTTGTTGGTTTTGACTGTCTCACGCTGTTTGCTTACCAGTCCAACTATCACTAAATGTAGCGGTTGTTTGTTCGCCCACTGGCTTTATCATTTTTCGTGTTCCATTCCCACAGTGTGCCGCAGTTGTTGCAGGTTTAAATCGCAAGCCGCTGAAAAAACACTGGTGGGGGGAAGTAGAGTATGCTGCAGTGTTGTATTTGTGTATTTAGACATTCATATCAGTAATCTGTTGGAAATTTGTAGTAATGGTTTTGAAATCTGCCTCTAAGCGGCTCTTGTGAGTCTGCATCGAAACCAGATCTCAACAAGAACCCCGCAAAATATTTTGCTTTTAATAAATGACATTCCTTCCACTGAGATCACATTTTCAGAAAAGTTTAAATATATATATTTTTATGTAATAAATAAATATTTCAAATACACAATTGCTATAATATTAATTTAGAGCTGATTTTCAATAGAGAATATCTTTTAGTTTAAGGAGAACCCTTCCTTTAGTGCTGCCGGAGATCTCGTATAACTTAAAAAATATCTACAAAACAAAAAAAAAAAAAAAAATAAGTAAATATATATGTATACCTTAAAAAATTCAAAACAATAGATAAAAACAAAAATCCACATTTTTTAGGCTGTCATATTGGTTTGCTCCTTAATAAATGTGAAAATAATTTCTCTTACACAAAATAATACAAAAGGTAAATCAAAATACTTGAAATTAATCCGCACAACATGACCCAACCAGCACAGCCACTATCTCTTGATTCGCTGCACTAGGTCAATGTCGTTGTATATCTCGTACTGCTCATCGTTCCATCGACTGCGATACTTGCCGTTACCAAAATGAACATAAGTATTCCGCTAAACTTTTCTCTAGAACACTCCAAAGGTTGACTCATCAGATGATGTTATTGTTCGAGCCTTTGCACCGTAGAGTTTGGTCTTCGCTCTTTGGGAGAGAACCAGTGAATTGCAAACTGAATAATTCAAATAATCGATTTCACACTCAAATTGCCAAATTTCTCAATTAGATAATTTGAGGTTTGGGAAAAGATCGCTAGATTGACTTTTTGTTGGCCAGGGAGAATATTACAAATAATTGTAAAGTGAGGAATGGTCAAAGAAATATTGAAAATACGACAATGAGAATACTTCATCACTTTTACTTGACACTATTCATAAAAAATGCCACATTTAGAGTCCTAGAACTGTTCCAATATCAAATACACCGAATTTTGCTTGGAAAGCGGAATTCACACTGACATGGTCCAATCAGTTCTTAAATACTATACTAATACTACTCAAATACTTTCCAATTTGTTACAAAAGTACTACAAAAGTGTATTAACAGGACAAATTGCACTCGAAAGTATTATTTCAAAGCCTTTAGATGTTATATACAAAAAACCCCTGAAGAACTTTATGAGACGAAGTGCAAAATACTTACTTTCTTCTGTGTCTTAAAACTGCCTTCTTAAATACACCCTCCTTTGAACATAATCCTGACTATTTTCTGATGGCACCTTCACAAAGTTTTGGCACTGTTTCTTTTTCTTACTAAATGTTGCACATGTTGCATGCAACCACTTTTGCGTTGTTCGGCCAAGGCGGAATTGCGGTTGCCAAACAACGGTACATAAGACGTACGTGAATGTTATGTTTTGTTGTATTTTTTGATGGTTTTATCGTTTTGATGCTTTCATCTAAGCTTCGTGGTTAGCCAAGGAGATTTTCTAGTACAAATAATACTTGTTAAAGTGGTTCTTCTTCATCGTCTTCTTGCTGTTTTATGATTTGAGGTTATGGCGCACAGTACACTCTTACACTTTCTGTTGTTGCAAAATTCTTATTTAGATTTGAAGGGCAATGAAAGATAATAATTTTTTTTTTTCGAAAATTATACAATATATAAAGAGGCTTATTAGAAATAAGAACTCAGCTGTTGACCAAGTTAAAACCTAAGAGTTCAACAAGCAGAGTAGAAGATTGTACCTTCTCCATTCAGATATGCAGCTCCAATTCTTTTCTCCGAGAGTAGATTGAAAAAGTCGCACGATTGGGGTTCTGAGTCTCCTTCTCTGTAACCGCGCTTGGTATCAAACGGCTCGGAAAGGTCCTTCTCCATTCTAACGGAGCTTTTGGTATTGCTCAACGTCAGTTTACACCACCATATTAGTTTTGAGGGAATACCAAACTCAGACATTGAGGTATAAATGCAGCTTCTTTTCGTGATGTCAAAAGAAGCTTTGAAATCGAAGAAAAGGTGGTGTGTGACGATTCTTCTTTGACAGGTATTTTCCAAGATTTGGTGCATGATGAATAACTGGTCAGTTGTTGGTTTTGCTGGCGCGAAGCCACACTGATAAGGTCCAATCAGTTTGTTGACGGTGGGCAACACAGTACGCTCGATAGGACCTTAAATGCGATGTAGAGAAGGTTAGTTGGCAGAGATTGTTGGATCTCACTTTTTGTGGATTGGGCAGAGTACACTTAAATTCCAAACGTTGGGCATGCTTTCGTCCGACCATATTCTACAAAGAATATATATATAAGAATGTGCTATTTGAATAGCTCTGCCGACAATCCATTAGCTCCGCAGCTTTGCTGTTCTTTTGGCAGGTAATTGCTATTCGAATCTCATCATAGTCGGGCACTGGAACATTTAGCCATTCGTCATCTATTGGGAAATCGGGTTCGCCATCTCCAGATATTACACCTTTACTCTCGTTCAGTAGGCCGGAGAAGTGTTCCCTCCATAACTTCAGTATGATCTGAACATCAGCCACTAGATTACCGTTTGGGGTCCTACATGAGTATATAAATGATCAGCGTAACAAGCAGGGTCGGTTTAGCCATTTTCATATCTGCATATGTATATGTATGTACGCGAACTTTTCCCTCAGGTTTTGAGATATCAAGCGAATCAAATTTAGCTCTACACATATTTGCTATAAAAAAAGCACCTGCGAAGAGTATTAAGGATAGCTTCGGTGCAATCGAAGTTAACGCTTTCCCTTGTTTTTGCCTACCGTTATCACAATATTCTCTCACTATTTCAATTACATTTGGTTATGTTGTTTTCATTGTTGCCATTACCGGCAGCAACATTGCCATTGCAACAACATTGCAGTCTGCATTATAGCTTGAATTAAAGATTCAACTGCCTGCTTCTCTCCAAGCTTAACTTTTATATATTATCCATATCACCACTTCCCGTTAGTGCATTAAATATTAATGAGCGAACGCGTTGTTACCTTTGCTTCAGCAATCGAAGTTGTAATGTCAATTTGTAGACCGATATAAGTAACTAGCAAGCAGGCACATGCACACATTCAAATGTAGGTTTGTATACATGTATATGAATGTGTGTGCATAGGTAAATGAATGCTTGTAGGTACATATGTAGAGACTATGTATTGCAGATATAACATTTTTATTGTGTATTTTGCTGCAATTACATGGCACCACTGTGACTTTGTAGCACAAAAACGACAATCAAAAAAGTCGGAAAACAAAAAAAAAACAACGAGCAACGAGAAAAGTAAGCTGCGCACAATTGAAACAAAGCAAAACGAAATGGCAAAAACTAAAGCAGAATGAAATGCACGCGAGTGTACTGAAATGAAACAACGCGTTTTCTTGACAATTTCCCGCCACTTGTTGTTGCTCCAGCAAATATGTCAACACATACGCATACATATATGCACATATGTTTTTATTTGAGCACACGTGTGTATGTATGTGCGCGTGTATGAATGCACTGCTGGCCGCGAGCTCCATAAAGCATTCCAACAATTTCATTAATTATGCATTTTATGCCATAACATTCGTTCAACAGTTGTATAACACTCGTACATGACGATTTATATACATACATACACATGTACATATGTTTGTGTCTTTTTCACTTTTCCATTGCAATCGCATTGTTGAGTGAATTCCACCGTCATCCACCAACGGTTATGGCAACAAACCATCACACTCACATATGAATTCGATTGTGTGTCTGTATGCATGTATATATGAGCTGCTGCTGCAATTTGGATGCAAAATTCATTGAATGATAAAATGGAAACAGATAAATTATATAGAGAAGTGGGGAATTAATTGATTAAATTGCGGGACTTAGTAAGAATTAAATACACATAAAATTGATATATGTGGTAATCAGAAGTGAATTAAAGCTTAAAAAATACTATTCAATAATGATAGTGGTTTGAATTGAAGTAATAGGCCGATATCGGCGGTTCCGACACATAAGTAGCTTCGTGCTGAGAAACGGACGTTGTACAAAATTTAGATCGATACCTCAGCCACTTAGGGACTAGATCGTGTACATACAGAGGGACCGATGGACGGAAGGACAAACGAACATGGCTAAATCGAATCAACACTTCAGTATGATCATTTATATATAATATATATATACTTGAAAAGGTCTTAAAAGGACGTTTCCTTTTTAGTGTGACAAACATCGTGGTAAATAATATGCCCAGATCCAGATCTAAGGCATAAGCTATAATTTTTATTGACTTCAAATACATGTTTTCAATTGTGTCTTGTCTTGATTTACGCAGAGAACTTGGATACTCCAATATTCATGGATGATATCCTCAACATGTTGTTTGGGTGGCTAACTCGATTAACTTATTTATTTATTAAAAATATTTGGTTTTTTATGACGTTCACCACTTCCTCGTGTTATGGTTTCAGCAGGCTTGAGAAGTGTTCCCTCCATAATTGCATTCATTAGATCACCTTCGGGGGCTCTACAAGTTCCGGTTTTGAAGTCTTCCGTTAGCCGCCGCATCTTTTCGAGCATTACCCCTGTTGGCCAGCTTTTCAAGCTCTTCGTACTTACGCATTTCGGTCTCTCTCTTATTTTGTGTTCGTATGCGTCACACTTCCCTCTTTAACTCTCGGTATTTATCTCACCCGCTCGTTTTGTGGTCGACCGCAACACTGCGACGTAGGCTGGCTGCTTTCTCTCCACTGGGACATGATAGTCCTCATCATACCATCTGTTCTTGCGATCTTTACGAAAAGCAATGGTTTTGCATACAGCTGTTCGTAAGAAGCTTGAAATGCCGTCCCGCAATTCCCTTTTACCGAGTTGCTGATGAGTGCTCTCAGAGAGCAGGAGGGCAAGTCGAGTAGAGAACCGTTTCGCTGTCAGTTGTGGTAGTTGCTTCTCGACGTCGTACCTTCCCCGTGTTTGTTGACGGACGGGTGCATGTCTTCGTTACAACAAAACAGTTGTTCGAGTCAATGTTTGGTTCTGGATATCTAGTCCATGTATGACAACATGATACATCTGTACGAACTCTTCGATCCGGAGACAGGCAAGTAGCTCGATTAATTTTCTTGTGTGGAATGTAGTACTACAGATATCCATATTTCGGGCCCCTGCGAAGTCGATCAGCCTCAACCCATTTGGAGAGGTTTCACCATGGAGACTGAAATTACCGATTGTTGTACCAAAGATGCCTTCATTGCCCATCCTGGCGTTAAAATCGCCAAGTACAATTTTTACATCGTGGCGGGGGCAGTTGTTATAAGCGCGATCCAGACGTTCAGAAAAGGCATATTGGATCATATTGTCCTTCCATTACGTCGGGAGGTGGCCGCAAACCAGTGACATATTGAAGAACTTCGCTGTGATGTGGATGGTAGCTAGACGCTCATCCACCGAAGTGAATGTCAGGACTGGAAGACTGAGTCTTTCCCCCACAACGAATCCATTATCGAATTTCGCGCTCCTTTATATGGCTGTTGTAGTAAATATCACAAGAACCTACTGATTTCCGCCCCAAACCCAGCTTACAACCTCGCTAGGCAAGTAGTATAAAGCTTTATACACATTTACATATGTTGCGAGCCGCTTATTACAAGACCGACGTCCGCTCGCAGCCCCACAACTGGTTGACAGACGCTGCAATTAGACTGATGACCCTTAAAACGAATATGTCAGAATTTATCCGCTGAAGCCTCCACTAATACGAGTAGTGTCCCTTAGAGGTTAAGTCTCGTCAAAAGAAATAGTTTTAGATAGTACCTATTTTTCATCCAACTCAGAAATTGGTTTTAATTATGTATCGGAATTGGTTATATCAGTCCAACCGCACAAGAAACCCTAGAACTGAACAAAAAGTAAATGATTTCAGAAAAAAATAATTTGCGATTATTATAGTGAATTTCAAACGGAATACTTCACTACTTTCTACCTTGTTATGCATGTTGTTCTAAGTAAGGTCAAAAGAAAGACACATTAATTTTATATAGAGCAAAAAGCAACAAAGTGCTCAGGAGCAAACAAGTCTTAAACTATCAGCTTCCTTTGCATTAACTTTCCTTTGTATATAAATGGCATTTCCTATGTTACAACATCGCCAAAGTAAAAATATTACTCTGAAAATGCGCTACAATATGCACATGTAAGTAATTCCCTTCCCTGCTCATACTTAAGCACCCATAACATTTGTTATCCATTACTGATATAATAAAGGGGATATGCGACCATAACTCACTCTCTCTTTCCGTTTTTGTTTACATGAATAGCGCATCCCCTCCCAACAACTGCCCTTTGAAACTCTTTCGGGCTTTTGTTGAAAGCCTTTAGTTTCACCGACGATTGCTTATAAGTACATATGTAAGCTTGCAACTGGGTTCATAAGTGCTCGACTGCCTTTACATTTAGCTTCTGCGATAGTTCTTGAAAAAGTACATTCCCTTAGTAAAATGTTGTAGCCTTATGAACATAGAAACTCCGCAGTGGTGGGTAAATACCCGCACTATCTATGCGCCGTTAGGCGTGTGTTCTGTTAGTTGCTATGCGCAGCTAACAGCGTGTTGTTGCCGTTAGTTTTGTTTACCTTTCCACCGTTGATACCACTCACACATAGAAGGAGGGTCTGTCAGCACTTCTGGGTGTATATATTATTACCGTTATTATACTACCAAACGGCAAGTTGGTTTATCTTATATGAAAAATATTCACTTATTTAAACACTATAAATCGTTATTACAAAGATGAAAATTAACATTTAATTAATTAAAGAAACTTTCTTCGAACCTTAGTTTACTGAAATTAATTTTTCTTGTCAGAAACCATTTGAGAACTTATTTATTTCAAAACATGTGTACATACATATGTAACCAAAAAGTTTTATCAACTCCTTAATCGAGTGCATCTGCTAAGACATTCCTTTTGCATGTCCTTCTACATCCTTTCCGTTCAGGGACACCCAATTACTAGAATCCGTTTCATGTCCTACTGCATTTGGGTGGCGAGTAAAGAAGGTTCTAAAATACTGAAAGGGCCGCATTGAAGCGCTTTGCGTCTCGTTTTTTATTGTGCTTCTTTGCTTTTAAGCATTTGCTCACATAAATTTCAATAAGTAAGGTCTGGCATTTCGCTCTATTAATCTAAAAGGTATGAAAAACTATTTTATGTCATTATTACTCTCACAAATGCATACATATATACATACTTATAATTATAAAATTTGAAAACTTTACATCAATTGAAATCCGCAATTCATGTTTTCATTTTTTGTACTAGAAAGTACACGCAAATCCTTTTGAGCCAGTTGTGGGCTAACCGTTTTTATACCCTTAACTAGTAAATATACCCAGGACAATGTATTACGTTTGTCACGACGTTTGTTACACTTAAAAGGAAATGTTGGAGGCCCTAACAAGTGTATATATGATATGATTGATCGGCTTGACGAGCTGAGTCGATTTAGCCTCAGTTTTTGAGATAACGACCACAAATTTTTGCATATGTCCTTTTCTAACCAAGGTGTTGCTCATTTGTCAGAACCGCCACAGACTATAGCTGTCATATAAACCGAACGATCGGAATCAGATAATGATATTTTTATACTCATTTGTGCCTGGACTCAGGAACCTAACCCTTAGGGGCAAGCTGGTAGATCCTCGGGCTACAAGCCAATGAGTATCAAGTGGTTGTAGACCATCATCATGGGATCATGGGCGGTGGCTTGCGCCTCGAAAGCATTGCAGACTTCAGTAGGACTTCAACTATCCAACTTCTTGTCGGGTGCCATGCGCACATGGCCGACGGCGGCACTTGAAGTCAGTAATCAGTGAAATGACACCAGAAGGGTTTGGCAGAAGGTCTCTTCCCATCGCATGAAAGACTTAAGTGGCGAAATACCACTGGCTCTTCTACCAAGAGACATCATTGCTAAAAGTGTAAACTTAACTAAGAAGTTCAAGGTTACCTTCAGCAGTAAGATGAATAGAACGACCGCTCTCGAACTACTGCTTAGGCATAATACAATCAAGCGGTACACCGACGGCTCGAAAACGGAGTTTCAGGACCACTCATCAAACTCTACATACTTATGGGTAGTTTTCCGAGCATATTCCAAGCAGAGGTCTTTGCTATAAGTCGGTGCGTAGAGATAAACCTCAAGCGGTACTCAAGGCGATCTCTGTGTAAGAGATCAAATCGCGATTGGTGCAGGAGTGTATATAACGACTGAACAGTCTATCAGATCGTAATCAAGCGAATCTTGTATGTGTGCCCGTTCACAAAGGTATAACCGGTAGTGAATTGGTTGATGAGTTCACCTGCTCCAGAGCATCCACAAACAATGCAGGACCCGAATATTTCATTCGGTTGGTCTCCATACTTTAAACTAGCTGCTTCACGAGGTTGAAGAAGTATTGACAACGACTCCAAGGCATGCTGTATGCCAAGTTGTAAAAGTGTGGTTACAACCTTAAACGGATTAAATATGTAATCAACCTAACTAAACTCAGGTTACTTGTCGCCTTCTACACTGGCCATTGTAAGCTTATCACTTGTATAATATGGGCCTAGCTTCTTGTGCGAATTGCCGGTTCTGCGACATGGAGCCTGAAACTTCAGAACACTTGCTAATTGACTGCACAGGGTGCAGGATAAAGGCCCATAGATCCATGTTTCCAAATAGGTATCACATTGCCTCTGACTTAGGATAAGGCACATAGACCTTAGATCTAGTCGAATCTAATCTAGTAGACCTCCTATTACCAACTTTAGTGAGGAGAAATGAGTGCTGGATAAGATATGGAATTGCATCGAAACTAAAAAACTCGATCGAAAATTAAAAAGATTCTATTGTGGCCCACCCTTTGACTACATACTAGATGTAACTTGTCATTGACCCTAACTTTCCCTTTTGTCCATAATCCATTGAGGCCCCAAAGGCCTTTGAGGTGTATTGGAAATTGATTTTAGTTATATTTGGTTGCCGGAAAACGGACGAGGCCTGAAGTGAAAATCCATAACCTTTTATTCTGTGAAACTTTGCTGAATATAAACAAAATTTGGAAAGCCTAACTTACCGTTAGTTATATTCGAATAACAAGTATTCTTTTTAAAACAAGGCAGCGAGTTTTCGAACCAATGACTTCCTGGTGATTTGACAATCCGTGCACCTATATTAAAGATGTTGTTGCTGCAACGAAAGTTTGTCAAAACAACTTTAGATTCAAGAAGTTAATTTTGCATTCTCCTCTGCCATTTGTGGATATATTGACTGAATCATAATTATCGAATATTATTTGTTAAAAAAAACATAATACCGAAAACTGACTCACTACGAAATTATTCGAATTATTTTTCTCCAATTACGCCACAGAACACCAATAAAAACATTAAAAACCAAAAATGAAGAAAATAAATAAATAAAAAAACGCTGAAATTAACTTAAATCCATTACTTATGTATGTGTGTGTGAGAGTGCTTGACTTTTGGTGTTTTTGTATGTGCGTGTGTGTGAGCCTATAGTGCCCAAATGAAGTCCATTAGCGGCGCTGGAGCTCATTACCTCACACTCGGCGTGCCTTATTTGGCGGAGAAGGTGTTGATTTTGGCAAAACAACTCATCAGAATTACACCGCACAAATTTCAATTTCAATTTCAATACCTCATTGTTGTTGTTGTTGTGGCCGATGGTGTATTTTCATTTGCAGCAAAATTATTTGGACTTTTATTGTCGGGCAATTTGGCCTTTATGTGCTTGCACTTGCCGGCATGTCGAAACAGGCAAGACGCTTTGATGTCTGGCACGTTGCGTTTGAAATTCCACACACACACCACAACTAAAGGCATCTATGACAGGCTAAAAATATGAAATTCAACTATTTTCATTCCTATCCCCCAAAAATGTGCTACTAAATTATTATTTTCCAATTTTAAAATTTTTTACATTTTATTTTCGCTTTTAATTTGCAAATTAGCAAACTTTTGTTTTTGTTTCGCGCGCAAATCGCTGTTTGTTCACGCGCGAGCGGCTTTTGAAGTTGCCACCTAGAATGACATCATTTCAACAACTCATCGAACGGCTACCCAGAACAGTACAATGGCAAGCCGCTCGCCTTGCCCTCCCGCTTACTCACATATACACACATAATATAGAAAAAGCAAAAAATGTTTCCAAAAATAGCTTTTTTCGTTTTTACAGTGTTTAATACCTCATTAATTATCAACGCTAATTTTGAATTAATTTTCGCCGCTGATCGATGTGCGCTGCTGTCATTGTTTCCTTTCATTTATCAAATTGTATGAAGAAATTCCCAACGCAGTTCATCGAGAGGCAGCTGACACTTTGATAAGGTAAAAGTCATGGCTGACATATGAGTATTTAGATGCGCGTCAGTGCGGCGTCTGGAGCTTGGGTAGAACAGGTAGAAAAAGCAACGTTCAAGAACTTACTTCGTTCAAGCTAAAAAAAAATGTTTATGATATAAATAATGAAAAAAAAATTTTAAAGAAAAAAAAATAAAAATTTTAAATCAAAAAACAACAACAAAGAAAAAAATAAAAATTAAAAAATGAATAATAAATTAAAAAGAAATTAAGTTAAGTTGTCGAAAAATCTTTATCTAATGTGTGGCACCTCACATTTTCGGATATAACTCACTCTGATCATAATTTGGCTTAACTTTTTCGTGATCTAAACAAAGTACGAGGATTATTCTAATTTTACTACTTTTCCGCAACAAAGTCTTATTCTACCCTGAATAGGGTATATTAAGTTTGTTTCAAAGTTTGCAACACTCAGAAGGAAGCGTCGCAGACCCTATAAAGATTTAGCCTTGTCCGTCTGTCTGTCTGTATATATA
>NW_024396455.1:0-10865 GCF_016617805.1 Bactrocera tryoni
TATATACAAACAACAAGAAAATCGATTTTGAACCAAACATAAGATTCTGCAGTTTTTCCAAATGCAGTGCCGTTATTGCTTTATGAATACTCTAATAACGTGAAAAAGTTAAATTAGCTTGAATTTGTGAAGTTAGTTTTTTCACGCTATTCTCATATCGATTGCTCAACGTGTATATACAAACAACAAGTAAATCGATTTTGAACCAAAACATAAGATTCTGCAGTTTTTCCAAATGCAGTGAAGTCATTGCTTTATGAGTACGCTAATAACGTGAAAAATTTAAATTAGCTTGAATTTGTGAAGTTAGTTTTTTCACGCCATATTCATATCGATTGCTCAATGTGTATATACAAACAACAAGAAAATCGATTTTGAACCAAAACATAAGATTCTGCAGTTTTTCCAAATACAGTGCCGTTATTGCTTTATGAATACTCTAATAACGTGAATAAGTTAATTTAGCTTTAATTTGTGAAGTTAGTTTTTTCACGCTATTCTCACATCGATTGCTCAATGTGTATATACAAACAACAAGTAAATCGATTTAGAATCAATACATAAGATTCTGCAGTTTTTCCAAATGGAGTGCCGTTATTGCTTTATGAATACTCTAATAACGTGAAAAAGTTAAATTAGCTTGAATTTGTGAAGCTAGTTTTTTCACGCTATTCTCATATCGATTGCTCAATGTGTATATACAAACAACAAGAAAATCGATTTTGAACCAAAACAAAGATTCTGCAGTTTTTCGATATGCAGTGCTGTTATTGCTTTGTAAATACTCTAATAACGTGAAAAAGTTAAATTAGCTTGAATTTGTGAAGCCAGTTTTTTCACGCTATTCTCATGTCGACTGCTCAATGTGTATATACAAACAACAAGAAAATCGATTTTGAATCAAAACATAAGATTATGCAGCTTTTCCAAATGCAGTGCCGTCATTGTTTTATGAATACTCTAATAACGTGAAAAAGTTAAATTAGCTTGAATTTGTGAAGTTTGTTTTTCACGCTATTCTCACATCGATTGCTCACTGTGTATATACAAACAACAAGTAAATCCATTTAGAATCAATAGAAAAGATTCTGCAGTTTTTCGAAATGCAGTGCCGTTATTGCTTTATGAAAACTCTAATAACGTGAATAAGTTAAATTAGCTTGATTTGTGAAGTTAGTTTTTTCACGCTATACTCATATCGATTGCTCAATGTGTATATACAAACAACAAGAAAATCGATTTTGAATCAAAACATAAGATTATGCAGTTTTTCCAAATGCAGTGCCGTCATTGGTTTATGAATACTCTAATAACGTGAAAAAGTTAAATTAGCTTGAATTTGTGAAGTTAGGTTTTCAACGCCATTTTCATATCGATTGCTCAATGTGTATATACAAACAACAAGAAAATCGATTTTGAACCAAAAAATAAGATTCTGCAGTTTTTCCAAATGCAGTGCCGTTATTGCTTTATGAATACTCTAATAACGTGAATAAGTTAAATTAGCTTGCATTTGTGAAGTTAGTTTTTTCACGCTATACTCATATCGATTGCTCAATGTGTATATACAAACAACAAGAAAATCGATTTTGAACCAAAAAATAAGATTCTGCAGTTTTTCCAAATGCAGTGCCGTTATTGCTTTATGAATACTCTAATAACGTGAATAAGTTAAATTAGCTTGAATTTGTGAAGTTAGTTTTTTCACGCTATACTCATATCGATTGCTCAATGTGTATATACAAACAACAAGAAAATCGATTTTGAACCACAACATAAGATTCTGCAGTTTTTCCAAATACAGTGCCGTTATTGCTTTATGAATACTCTAATAACGTGAATAAGTTAATTTAGCTTGAATTTATGAAGTTAGTTTTTTCACGCTATTCTCACATCGATTGCTCAATGTGTATATACAAACAACAAGAAAATCGATTTAGAATATATACATAAGATTCTGCAGTTCTTCCAAATGCAGTGCAGTTATTGCTTTATGAATACTCTAATAACGTGAAAAAGTTAAATTAGCTTGAATTTGTGAAGTTAGTTTTTTCACGCTATTCTCATATTGATTGCTCAACGTGTATATACAAACAACAAGAAAATCGATTTTGAACCAAAACATAAGATTCTGCAGTTTTTCCAAATACAGTGAGGTTATTGCTTTATGAATACTCTAATAACGTGAAAAATTTAAATTAGCTTGAATTTGTGAAGTTAGTTTTTTCACGCTATTCTCATATTGATTGCTCAACGTGTATATACAAACAACAAGAAAATCGATTTTGAACCAAAACATAAGATTCTGCAGTTTTTCCAAATGCAGTGCCATCATTAAATACTCTAATAACGTGAAAATTTTAAATTAGCTTGAATTTGTGAAATCAGTTTTTTCACGCTATTCTCATATCGATTGCTCAATGTGTATATACAAACAACAAGAAAATCGATTTTGAACCAAAACATAAGACTCTGCAGTTTTTCCAAATGCAGTGCCGTCATTGCTTTATGAATACTCTAATAACGTGAAAAAGTTAAATTAGCTTGAATTTGTGAAGTTTGTTTTTTCACGTTATTCTTATATCGATAGCTCAATGTGTATATACAAACAACAAGAAAATCGATTTTGAACCAAAACATAAGATTCTGCAGTTTTTCCAAATGCAGTGCCGTTATTGCTTTATGAATACTCTAATAACGTGAAAAATTTAAATTAGCTTGAATTTGTGAAGTTTGTTTTTTCACGTTATTCTTATATCGATAGCTCAATGTGCATATACAAACAACAAGAAAATCGATTTTGAACCAAAACATAAGACTCTGCAGTTTTTCTAAACGCAGTGACGTCATTGGCTTATGAATACTCTAATAACGTGAATAATTTAAATTAGCTTGAATTTGTGAAGTTAGTTTTTTCACGCTATTCTCATATCGACTGCTCAATGCGTATATACAAACAACAAGTAAATCGATCTAGAATCAATACATAAGATTCGACATTTTTACAAATGCAGTGCCGTTATTGCTTTCTGAATACTCTAATAACGTGAAAAAGTTAAATTAGCTTGAATTTGTGAAGTGCGTTTTTTCACGCTATTCTCATATCGATTGCTCAATGTGTATATACAAACAACAAAAACATCGGTTTTGAACCAAAACATAAGATTCTGCAGTTTTTCCAAATGCAGTGCCGTCATTGCTTTATGAATACTCTAATAACGTGAAAAAGTTAAATTAGCTTGAATTTGTGAAGTTAGTTTTTTCACGCTATTCTCATATCGATTGCTCAATGTGTATATACAAACAACAAGTAAATAGATTTAGAATCAATACATAAGATTCTGCAGTTTTTCCAAATGGAGTGCCGTCATTGTTTTATGAATACTCTAATAACGTGAAAAAGTTTAATTAGCTTGAATTTGTGAAGTTTGTTTTTCACGCTATTTTCATATCGATTACTCAATGTTTATAAACAAACAACAAGAAAATCGATTTTGAACCAAAACATAAGATTCTGCAGTTTTTCCAAATACAGTGCCGTTATTGCTTTATGAATACTCTAATAACGTGAAAAAGTTAAATTAGCTTGAATTTGTGAAGTTAGGTTTTTCACACCATTTTGATATCGATTGCTCAATGTGTATATACAAATTACAAAAAAATCGATTTTGAATCAAAACATAAGATTCTGCAGTTTTTCCAAATGCAGTGCCGTCATTGCTTTTTGAATACTCTAATAACGTGAAAAATTGAAATTAGCTTGAATTTGTGAAGTTAGCTTTTTCACACTATTCTCATTTCGATTGCTCAATGTGTATATACAAACAACGAGTAAATCGATTTAGAACCAAAACATAAGATTCTGAAGTTTTTCCAAATGCAGTGCCGTCATTGTTTTATGAATACTCTAATAACGTGAAAAATTGAAATTAGCTTGAATTTGTGAAGTTAGTTTTTTCACGCTATTTTCATATCGATTACTCAATGTTTATATACAAACAACAAGAAAATCGATTTTGAACCAAAACATAAGATTCTGCAGTTTTTTCAAATGCAGTGCCGTCATTGCTTTATGAATACTCTAATAACGTGAAAAATTGAAATTAGCTTGAATTTGTGAAGTTAGTTTTTTCACGCTATTCTCATATTGATTGCTCAATGTGTATATACAAACAACAAGAAAATCGATTTTGAACCAAAACATAAGACTCTGCAGTTTCTCCAAATGCAGTGCCGTCTATGTTTTATGAATACTCTAATAACGGGAAAAAGTTAAATTAGCTTGAATTTGTGAAGTTAGTTTTTTCACGCTAGCCTCATATCGATTGCTCAATGTGTATATACAAACAACAAGAAAATCGATTTTGAACCAAAACATAAGACTCTGCAGTTTCTCCAAATGCAGTGCCGTCTATGTTTTATGAATACTCTAATAACGGGAAAAAGTTAAATTAGCTTGAATTTGTGAAGTTAGGTTTTCAACGCCATTTTCATATCGATTGCTCAATGTGTATATACAAACAACAAGAAAATCGATTTTGAACCAAAACATAAGATTCTGCAGTTTTTCCAAATGCAGTGCCGTCATTGCTTTATGAATACTCTAATAACGTGAAAAATTTAATTTAGCTTGAATTTGTGAAGTTAGTTTTTGCACGCTATTCTCATATCAATTTCTCAATGTCTATATACAAACAACAAGAGAATCGATTTTGAACCAAAACATAAGATTCTGCACACTTTCCAAAGAATACTCCAATAACGTGAATAAGTTAAATTAGCTTGAATTTGTGAAGTTAGTTTTTTCACGCTAATCTGATATCGATTGCTCAATGTGTATATACAAACAACAAGTAAATCGATTTAGAATCAATACATAAGATTCTGCAGTTTTTCCAAATGCAGTGCCGTTATTGCTTTGTGAATACTCTAATAACGTGAAAAATTTAAATTAGCTTGAATTTGTGAAGTTAGTTTTTTCACGCTATTCTCATATCGATTGCTCAATGTGTATATACAAACAACAAGAAAATCGATTTAGAATCAATACATAAGATTCTGCAGTTTTTCCAAATGCAGTGCCGTTATTGCTTTGTGAATACTCTAATAACGTGAAAAATTTAAATTAGCTTGAATTTGTGAAGTTAGTTTTTTCACGCTATTCTCATATCGATTGCTCAATGTGTATATACAAACAACAAGTAAATCGATTTTGAACCAAAACATAAGACTCTACAGTTTTTCCTAATGCAGTGGCGTCATTGCTTTATGAATACTCTAATAACGTGAAAAAGTTAAATTAGCTTGAATTTGTGAAGTTGGCTTTTTCACACTGTTCTCATGGCGATTGCTCAATGCGTATAAACAAACAACAAGTAAATCGATTTAGAACCAAAACATAAGATTCTGCAGTTTTTCGAAATAGAGTGCCGTCATTGCTTTATGAATGCTCTAATAACGTGAAAAAGATAAATTGGCTTGAATTTGTGAAGTTCGTTTTTTCACGCTATTCTCATAGCGATTGCTCAATGTGCATATACAAATAACAAAAAAATCGATTTTGAACCAAAACATAAGATTCTGCAGTTTTTCCAAATGCAGTGCCGTCATTGCTTTATGAATACTCTAATAACGTGAAAAAGTTAAATTAGCTTGAATTCGTGAAGGCAGTTTTTTCACGCTATTCTCATATCGATTGCTCAATGTGTATATACAAATAACAAGAAAATCGATTTTGAACCAAAACATAAGATTCTGCAGTTCTTCCAAATACAGTGCTATCATTGAATACTCTAATAACGGGAAAAATTAAAATTAGCTTGAATTTGTGAAGTTAGCTTTTTCACACTATTCTTATTTCGATTGCTCAATGTGTATATACAAACAACAAGAAAATCGATTTTGAACCAAAACATAAGACTCTGCAGTTTTTCCAAATGAAGTGCCGTCATTGCTTTGTGAATACTCTAATAACGTGAAAAATTTAAATTAGCTTGAATTTGTGAAGTTAGTTTTTTCACGCTATTCTCATATCGACTGCTCACTGAGTATATACAAACAACAAGAAAATCGATTTTGAACCAAAACATAAGATTCTGCAGTTTTTCCAAATGCAGTGCCGTCATTGGTTTCTGAATACTCTGATAACGTGAAAAAGTCAAATTAGCTTGAATTTGTGAAGTACGTTTTTTCACGCTATTCTCATATCGACTGCTCACTGAGTATATACAAACAACAAGAAAATCGATTTTGAACCAAAACATAAGATTCTGCAGTTTTTCCAAATGCAGTGATGTCATTGGTTTCTGAATACTCTGATAACGTGAAAAAGTCAAATTAGCTTGAATTTGTGAAGTACGTTTTTTCACGCTATTCTTATATCGATTGCTCAATGTGTGTATACAAACAACAAGAAAATCGATTTTTAATCAATACATAAGATTCTGCAGTTTTTCCAAGTGGAGTGCCTTTATTGCTTTATGAACACTCTAATAACGTGAAAAATTTAATTTAACTTGAATTTGTGAAGTTAGTTTTTTCACGCTATTCTCATATCGATTGCTCAATGTCTATATGCAAATAACAAGAAACTCGATTTAGAATCAATACATAAGATTCTGCAGTTTTTCCAAGTGGAGTGCCTTTATTGCTTTATGAACACTCTAATAACGTGAAAAATTTAATTTAACTTGAATTTGTGAAGTTAGTTTTTTCACGCTATTCTCATATCGATTGCTCAATGTCTATATGCAAATAACAAGAAACTCCATTTTGAAGCAAAACATAAGATTCTGCAGATTTCCAAATGCAGTGACGGCATTGGTGTATGAATACTCTAATAACGTGAATAAGTTAATTTAACTTGAATTTGTGAAGTTAGTTTTTTCACACTATTCTCAAATCGATTGCTCAATGTCTATACACAAATAACAAGAAACTCGATTTTGAAGCAAAACATAAGATTCTGCAGATTTCCAAATGCAGTGACGGCATTGGTGTATGAATACTCTAATAACGTGAATAAGTTAAATTAGCTTGAATTTGTGAAGTGCGTTTTTTCACACTATTCTCATATCGATTGCTCAATGTGTATATACAAACAACAAGAGAATCGATTTTGAACCAAAACATAAGATTCTGCAGATTTTCCAAATGCAGTGACGTCATTGGTGTATGAATACTCCAATAACGTGAATAAGTTAAATTAGCTTGAATTTGTGAAGTTAGTTTTTTCACGCTATTCTCATATCGATTGCTCAATGTGTATATACAAACAACAAGAAAATCGATTTTGAATCAAAACATAAGATTCTGCAGTTTTTCCAAATGCAGTGCCGTCATTGCTTTATGAATACTCTAATAACGTGAAAAAGTTAAATTAGCTTGAATTTGTGAAGTGCGTTTTTTCACACTATTCTCATATCGATTGCTCAATGTGTATATACAAACAACAAGAGAATCGATTTTGAACCAAAACATAAGATTCTGCAGATTTTCCAAATGCAGTGACGTCATTGAATACTCTAATAACGTGAAAAGTTTAAATTAGCTTGAATTTGTGAAGTTAGTTTTTTCACGCTTTCCTCATATCGATTGCTGAATGCGTATATACAAACAACAAGTACATCGATTTTGAACCAAAACATAAGATTCTGCAGTTTTTCCAAATGCAGTGCCGTCATTGCTTTATGAGTACGCTAATAACGTGAATAAGTTAAAGTAGCTTGAATTTGTGAAGATAGTTTTTTCACGCTATTCTCATATCGATTGCTCAATGTGTATATACAAACAACAAGAAAATCGATTTTGAACCAAAACATAAGATTCTGCAGTTTTTCCAAATGCAGTGCCGTCATTGCTTTATGAGTACGCTAATAACGTGAAAAATTTAAATTAGCTTGTATTTGTGAAGTTAGCTTTTTCACGCTTTTCTCATATCGATTGCTCAACGTGTATATACAAACAACAAGTAAATCGATTTTGAACCAAAACATAAGATTCTGCAGTTTTTCCAAATGCAGTGCCGTCATTGCTTTATGAGTACGCTAATAACGTGAATAAGTTAAAGTAGCTTGAATTTGTGAAGATAGTTTTTTCACGCTATTCTCATATCGATTGCTCAATGTGTATATACAAACAACAAGAAAATCGATTTTGAACCAAAACATAAGATTCTGCAGTTTTTCCAAATGCAAAGCCGTTATTGCTTTATGAATACTCTAATAACGTGAAAATTTAAATTAGCTTGAATTTGTGAATGCAGTTTTTTCACGCTATTCTCATATCGATTGCTCAATGTGTATATACAAATAACAAAAAAATGGATGTTGAACCAAAACATAAGATTCTGCAGTTTTTCTAAATACAGTGCCGTTGTTGCTTTATGAATACTCTAATAACGTGAAAAAGTTAAATTAGCTTGAATTTGTGAAGGCAGTTTTTTCACGCTATTCTCATATCGATTGCTCAATGTGTATATACAAATAACAAAAAAATGGATTTTGAACCAAAACATAAGATTCTGCAGTTTTTCCAAATACAGTGCCGTTGTTGCTTTATGAATACTCTAATAACGTGAATATGTTAACTTAGCTTTAATTTGTGAAGTTAGTTTTTTCACGCTATTCTCACATCGATTGCTCAATGTGTATATACAAACAACAAGTACATCGATTTTGAACCAAAACATAAGATTCTGCAGTTTTTCCAAATGCAGTGCCGTCATTGGTTTATGAATACTCTAATAACGTGAATAAGTTAAAGTAGCTTGAATTTGTGAAGTTAGTTTTTTTCACGCTATTCTCATATCGACAGCTCACTGTGTATATACAAACAACAAGAAAATCGACTTTGAACCAAAACATAAGATTCTGCAGTTTTTCCAAATACAGTGAGGTTATTGCTTTATGAATACTATGATAACGTGAATAAGTTAAATTAGCTTGAATTTGTGAAGCTAGTTTTTTCACGCTATTCTCATATCGATTGCTCAATGTGTATATACAAACAACAAGAAAATCGATTTTGAACCAAAACATAAGATTCTGCAGTTTTTCCAAATGCAGTGAGGTTATTGCTTTATGAATACTCTAATAACGTGAATAAGTTAAAGTAGCTTGAATTTGTGAAGCTAGTTTTTTCACGCTATTCTCATATCGATTGCTCAATGTGTATATACAAACAACAAGAAAATCGATTTTGAATCAAAACATAAGATTCTGCAGTTTTTCCAAATGCAGTGCCGTCATTGCTTTATGAATACTCTAATAACGTGAATAAGTTAAATTAGCTTGAATTTGTGAAGTTAGCTTTTTCACACTATTCTCATTTCGATTGCTCAATGTGTATATACAAACAACGAGTAAATCAATTTAGAACCAAAACATAAGATTCTGCAAGTGCCGTTATTGCTTTATGAATACTCTAATAACCTGAAAAAGTTAAATTGGCTTGAATTTGTGAAGTTAGTTTTTTCACACTATTCTCATATCGATTGCTCAATGTGTATATACAAATAACAAAAAAATCGATTTAGAATCAAAACATAAGATTCTGCAGTTTTTCCAAATGCAGTACCGTCATTGCTTTATGAATACTCTAATAACGTGAAAAAGTTAATTTAGCTTTAATTTGTGAAGTTAGTTTTTTCACGCTATTCTCACATCGATTGCTCAATGTGTATATACAAACAACAAAAAATCGATTTTGAACCAAAACATAAGATTCTGCAGTTTTTCCAAATACAGTGCCGTTATTGCTTTATGAATACTCTAATAAGGTGAATAAGTTAATTTAGCTTTAATTTGTGAAGTTAGTTTTTTCACGCTATTCTCACATCGATTGCTCAATGTGTATATACAAACAACAAGTAAATCGATTTTGAATCAAAACATAAGATTCTGCAGTTTTTCCAAATGCAGTACCGTCATTGCTTTATGAATATTCTAATAACGTGAATAAGTTAATTTAGCTTGAATTTGTGAAGTTAGTTTTTTCACGCTATTCTCATATTGATTGCTCAATGTGTATATACAAATAACAAAAAAATCGATTTTGAACCAAACCATAAGATTCTGCAGTTTTTACAAATGCAGTGCCGTTATTGCTTTAAGAACACTCTTATAACATGAAAAAGTTAAATTAGCTTGAATTTGTGAAGTTAGTTTATTCACGCTGTTCTCATATCGATTGCTCAATGTTTATATACAAACAACAAGAAAATCGATTTTGAACCAAAACATAAGATTCTGCAGTTTTTCCAAATGCAGTGCCGTTATTGCTTTATGAATACTCTAATAACGTGAATAAGTTAAATTAGCTTGAATTTGTGAAGTGCGTTTTTTCACGCTATTCTCATATCGATTGCTCAATGTGTATATACAAACAACAAGAAAATCGATTTTGAACCAAAACATAAGATTCTGCAGTTTTTCCAAATACAGTGCCGTTGTTTCTTTATGATTACTCTAATAGCGTGAATAAGTTAAATTAGCTTGAATTTGTGAAGTTAGTTTTTTCACGCTATTCTCATATCGATTGCTCAATGTGTATATACAAACAACAAGAAAATCGATTTTGAACCAAAACATAAGATTCTGCAGTTTTTCCAAATGGAGTGCCGTTATTGCTTTATGAATACTCTAATAACGTGAAAAAGTCAAATTAGCTTGAATTTGTGAAGTTAGTTTATTCACGCTGTTCTCATATCGATTGCTCAATGTTTATATACAAACAACAAGAAAATCGATTTTGAACCAAAACATAAGATTCTGCAGTTTTTCCAAATGGAGTGCCGTTATTGCTTTATGAATACTCTAATAACGTGAAAAAGTCAAATTAGCTTGAATTTGTGAAGTTAGTTTATT